>NW_017671139.1:0-85833 GCF_001879085.1 Nicotiana attenuata | reverse complement strand
GGTGTGACTGAACCTCAGAGAGAGGCTGCCTACGTACCCTTTCGGGATCAAGTCAAACGTAGTTCAGGTCATAGAATTACTTCGTTGTTGCGATCTTTCATTTTCTTACACTTTTTCTTTTCTTTCTTTTCATTTCTTTTCTTTTCCTTCTCTTTTCTTTTCTTTTCTTTTTCTTTTCTCTTCTTTTTTCCTTTTCTTTTCTTTTCTCTTTTTTTTTCTTTTCTTTTCTTTTCTCTTCCTTTTTCTTTTTCACTGTTTTTCTCTTGTTTCTCCACTTACTTTCCTCGCTCGGGCTTACAAGTTTTATTATTGATTCCGAAAGAAAGGATAAAGTGTTTGGATAGCAGAACAAAATGCCTTCGTCATTCCAATCTCCAAAACATGCCAAGTACAAACTACACAATTAAACAAACATGAGGAAAACATACGTAACATCTTTTGATTGCACCAAAATTACTAACCATATCCACACATTTGCCTTCTACATTTGTCAATTACCCAGCACCATTGGACAACAATCTCGGTACCACGAACGGCCCCTGTAGGCTTGGGGCAAACTTGCCTTTGGTTTCAAGCCGATGTGGCATGATGCATTTCCACAGTATTTCTTTATGTTCCGTCTGACCCAGTTTCACACAATTTGGGCTCGAAGTGATTTCAAAATCCCTCGACTGTCCTTACATCTTCAACATTGTCTTATTGCTTCTTTACTAGCCTGTCTTTTAAAACCAGGCTGAGAATTATGCGTGCATGTCATGTCACCAGAACCAGCATGAAAAGAATTGTAAAAGGAGAAGAAAACTAAACAAAATGACTAGAAATGGCAGGAAACAGGAGATTGCATTAGACTGACAGTGAAAGGGTTTAAACAACAGAACAAATAGACAAACCTAGACAGCACTAAACAAGCTATTACGGCAAAGTGAAAAAATAGAAGGGTTTGAGTCACAAGACAATATCCGGATTAAAACCCTGAAAATAACCCGGACAACAGAAATGACAACAAAATAAACCACCAAAACTCCACTCTAGCTAACCAAGAGTTGAAGCGTCTTTCCAATATGATTGACTTCATTCAACAAGTTTCCGAGAGGGTTCTCATACTCCCTGTCACCATGGATCTTCCCCACAAAATGTGCATCATCATGTGCAGGTAAAGGCTTCTGTGCAATGTTGGTGGCACTATCCTAGACCGCAATTATCCCTTCCTGAATCATTCTTTCTATCTCTCTTTTCAAATCCCGGCAACTTTCGACATCGTGCCCCTGGACATTGGAATGGTATTCACACCTTTTAGAAGGGTCAAAGCCTCTTTCACGCTTGTCCACATGGTTCAGAGGAATGGGTGTAATCAGGTTATATTGCTTTAGTTTCTCAAACAAGTCTGCATATGACTCTCCCAAGGGGGTGAAAGTTTCCTGCTTCTGTGCCCTCTCTTGCTTGAAATTTTGGCTGGCCCGCAAACCTGCTCCAAGGGGATTCTTGTAGGCTCTTGGGGGTGGGTAGGTGTTTTGAGTTGGGTAAGCATTTGGTGGGGTGGGTGCGCGCCATTGCGCATGGGTAGGATGTTGTGGGTATGTTTGGGCATGGTGGACAGAGAAGTGGGGATAGTGTTGTGGTGGGCTATATGGAGTGTGATGGGGTCGAGGTTGGTTGTAATATGGTGATGAGCCCCTGGACCAAGCTCTTGATTCAACTACTGCCACATCTTCTTTCTTTTTCTTTCCCACTACCCCTCCAGTGCCGCTCTGGATAGCCTGGGTAGTTGCCTTGATTGCAGAATAGCTCATGATTTTGTTGGACTTAAGCCCCTCCTCCACCATACTTTCCATTTTCACTACTTCGTTGAAAGATTTTCCCACTGCCGACACCAAGTGACCATGGTAGGTAGGCTCCAAATCCTGCAGGAAGTAATCAACCATCTCGCTTTCCCTCATTGGAGGATCGACTCTTGCCGCCTGCTCGCTCCACCGGAAACCATACTCTCTGAAGCTTTCCCCGGGCTTCTTCTCAATTTTGGTCAGTGACAGACAGTCCGGGACAATTTCGAGATTATATTGAAAGTGGCCTGCAAACGCTTGGGCCAAATCATCCCACGTGTACCATCGGGCATGATCCTGTCGCATGTACCATTCCAAGGCCGCACCACTGAGACTTTGACTAAAGTACGCCATCAATAATTCATCCCTTCCCCCAGCTCCTCTCATTTTCCTGCAGAATCCCCTTAAATGGGCTACCGAATCACCATGTCCATCATATAAGTCAAACTTGGGTAGCTTGAATCCTGCTGGCAACTGGACATCGGGAAACAAGCACAAATCCTTGTAGGCCACACTGACTTGGCCACTCAATCCTTGCATGTTCCTGAAGGATTGCTCCAGGCTTTTTACTTTATCGAAGCATCTCTTCCTGTTCTGGGTTCTTAAGCGGCTTGTCAGTTTCCACCGGGAGCTCAAAGTGAGGGGTGTAAGAATATGGCTCAGGAGCTTTAAAGGTAGGCTCAGGAGGGTAGTACTGGCTATCGTGAGTTTGAAACAATGGCTCACTGGAAGATCTTTGCAATGTGGCAAGTGGAGGTGCCACAAAGACAGGGGTGATTGGTGGAGGAGGGTTTCTTTTGGGTAGTGGAGCTTGGGAGGATAGGAGGTGGTGCCATAACTCTGTTGGTAGAAAGGGAAAGTTGGCGAGGAATTCATAGTAGGAGGCTCCTGGGACTGAGCCAAAGGTGGGATATATGCTGGATTGGCGGGATAAACTGGCGCCGGCTGACCCTTAGCCCAGGCCTGATGCATCTCGGCCATCTGCTGCCTCAACTTATACATCTCTTCCCTCATTGCTTTGACATCCACCACGTCTACCTCTTTTGACGGGTCCATAATACTGGTATCTGATTCTTGGCATGTCATGTTCGATTTGTTTTTTGACCGGGTGTTGTAGGAATGGGTTGCCAGNTGTAGCTGGCCTGGGCCCCACGAACTGAACATCTGCCTTGCTTGGACCTTCTCCGGCTTCAAACACATTCACCTCATGAAACAACTTTTCAAACTTCTCAATCAGCTCCCTGTCGGGGTCAACCATACCACTGGGCATTGCCGTTGCTAGGCGCTTTTTAGTACCAGGCCTGACAAAGGAACGGGAGAGGCGGGGGATAGGTTTTGGAAGGGTCCATGCTTTCTTTTTCATTTTTCTAGCTCGCCTTATATCTGCAGCAGTGGGTTTGAAGCCCAAGCCAAAAGTGTCCAGGTTTGCGGGAAGGGATACTGGCTGTACGATGCCTTGTAGAGAAGCACCCAAGCCTTTTCCAGGTATAAATCCGTTCTTCAGCATTTCCGACGCAACCATGACGGATGCAGCAGCTACCTTTGGCACAGGGATACATTTCCCTTCCGGGATTTTCTCGACTGAGACCGTATCGAAGACTTGGTAAACCCATGGGCCTTTGTCATTCTCAGCTTCTATAAAAGGCACAATGGCGTCACCCAGAATACACGAACCATCTTCCCCATGCACCACAATCTCTTGCCTGTCCCATTCGAATTTGACCATCTGATGCAAGGTAGATGGCACTGCCTTTGCTGCATGGATCCAGGGTCGGCCTAACAAGAGATTGTAAGAGACAGCCACATCGAGCACCTGGAAATCCATAGTGAATTCAACTGGGCCTATTGTCAGCTCCAGCACTATATCCCCAACTGTGTCCTTGCCTCCCCCATCAAATCCTCGCACGCAAATGCTATTCTTATGAATTCTCTCACTGTCTACTTTTAACTTTTCCAGGGTGGAGAGAGGGCAAATGTTTGCACTGGACCCGTTATCAACAAGCACCCGGGTGACCACGGAGTCTTCACATTTCACCGTGAGGTAGAGTGCTTTATTATGTTCAGTGCCTTCCAAAGGTAGCTCATCATAAGAAAATGTAACCCTGTTGACTTCAAAGATCTTGTTTGCTATTTTCTCTAAATGGTTCACAGAAATCTTATCGGGAACGTGGGCCTCATTAAGAATTTTCATCAACGCCTGGCGGTGCTCATCTGAGTGAATCAATAATGATAGCAAAGAGATTTGAGCCGGGGTCTTTCTCAACTGTTCTACAATGGAATAATCCTGTGCCTTCATTTTCTTCAAAAATTCTTCTGCTCCCTCTTCAGTTACAGCTTTCTTCACTGATGCTGGATTGTCTTTGGTAAATCTAGCCTTTCTCAACTCGTCAGGAGCAAAACATCTCCCTGAGCGAGTCAGACCATGTGTTTCACAAACTTCTTGCTTGACTTCATTTCCCTGATACATCACTGTCGCTCGGCCGTAATTCCATGGGACGGCTTTTCCACTGAGTACCGGTAGCTGAGTTACTGGCTTGATGACAACTGGCTCTGTGCGAGCCCCTTTCACAATCACAGCAGGCTTAACAGCTGCCCCAGACACTACCACCTTAACTGGTTCCTGTTTTTCTGCAACACTGCTCAAAAGCTCTTTCTTCATCACTACAACTGGTTTGCTAACTGTTTCTCCTACCTTGATCGATGCTCCCTCCTTTGCTAGTTTCTCATTCGATCTATGCTCACTAGCCCTGATCATCATTACAGTCTGTGACGGCTTCTTATGCTCTCCCTTTTGGACTAGCTCGATCATATGGGTCTCGTGATGGGTGGGTAATGGATTTTGGGTGATGTTCGGCGTTTCTGGAGCTTGTACTTCAATTCGGCGGGTATCAATGAGCTCTTGGATAGCCGTTTTCAAGTGCCAACATTTTTCTGTGCCATGTCCCGGTGCACCTGAGCAATACTCACAACTCACCGAGTGGTCCAGATTCCTTGGGGGAGGATTTGGCAATTTGGGTTCGATCGGGTTCAACATGCCCAACTGTCTTAGTCTGTGGTACAGGCTAGTGTAAGATTCACCCAAGGGAGTGAAAGTCTTCTTCTTTTGCAACCTATCATTCTTAAATGCGGGATTGGGTCGAAAACCGGTTCCAGCAGGATTTCTGTTGGTTCTTGGGGATAGGTAGGTGTTTTGAGCTGAGTAAGTATTTTGTGGGGTGGGTGCGCGCCATTGTGCATGGGTAGGAGGTTGGGGGTATGTCTGGGCATGGTGGACAGAGAAATGGGGAGCGGGAGGTGGGTAGTAATGCTGCGGTGGGCCATATGGGGTATGTGGGTAAGTTTGGGGGTGAGGGCGAGGTTGGTGATAATATGGTGACGGACCTCTAGACCAAGCTCTCGATTCCACTACTGCAACTTCTTCTTTCTTCTTCTTTCCCAATACGCCTCCGGTGCCGCTTTGAATAGCCTGAGTAGTTGCTTTGATTGCTGAATAGCTCATAATCTTGTTAGACTTGAGACCCTCTTCCACCATACTTCCCATTTTCACGACCTCATTGAAAGTTTTCCCCACTGCGGACACCAAATGACCATAATAGGTTGGCTCCAAAGCCCGAAGGAAATAATCAACCATCTCATTCTCTTTCATTGGAGGATCGACTCTTGCTGCCTGCTCTCTCCACCGAAAATCGTATTCTCTGAAACTTTCCCCGGGCTTCTTCTCAATTTTAGTTAACGACAGACGGTCTGGGACAATTTCGAGATTGTACTGAAAATGACATGCAAATGCTTGAGCCAGGTCGTCCCAGGTGTACCATCGGGCATGGTCCTGTCGTGTGTACCACTCCAACGCTGCTCCACTTAGACTTTGACTAAAGTAAGCCATCAATAACTCATCCTTTCCTCCATCTCCTCTCATCTTGCTGCAGAATCCCCTTAAGTGGGCCACCGGATCACCATGGCCATCATATAAGTCAAATTTGGGTAACTTGAATCCCGCTGGCAACTGGACGTCAGGAAACGGGCACAGATCCTTGTAAGCTACACTCACTTGTCCTCCGAGCCCCTGCATATTTCGGAATGACTGTTCTAGGCTCTTGACCTTCCGGATCATTTCATCTTGCTCAGGGTTTTTGGGAGGCTTTTCTTCTTCTGCTGAGAGATCAAGGCGGGGAGTGTAAAGGTATGGTTCTGGGGGTTTGAAAGTGGCTTCGGGTGGGTAGTACTGGTTATCATGAGTTTGGAACACATGTTCGCTAGATGACCTGTGTAGCGTGGCAGGTGGGGGAGCCACGAACACTGGAGCGATTGGTGGTGGAGGACATGGAACTTGTTTGGGTGGTGGGGGTGGTGGTGTTTGAGAGGTGGTTCCGTAGTACTGCTGGTAAGTAGGGAAAGCTGGAGATGAATTTACCGTGGGAGGATCTTGAGGCTGAGCTAGTGGTGGGAGGTAAGTGGGGTTAGCAGGATAGGCTGGTGGTGGATGTCCCTTCGACCAGGCCTGGTACATCTCGGCCATTTGTTGCTTCAGTTTATACATCTCCTCCCTCATTGCATTAACGTCCACTACTTCCTCCTCCCTAGATGGGTCGACAATGCTTGCTTCTAAATCCTGATTGACCATTTTGACTTGTCCTTAGAGCGGGTGTTGTAAGGATGGTTGCCAGAATGCCAGTCAACTTAACCACTTGCCTGAACTCATCAACAACAACTTTGTTAGCGGTTAGGGCATTAACAGATAGATAACCGCACATTGATGGGTGAATGCACCTAAGCAGTTAACCATTTCTATTATGCCTTTGCTCAGTCACATGCGTCATCCCGGCTTTCCATTTCCTTTTCTTGCCAATTGCAAACTTCCTCTTCTCCCTTTTTTTCAAAATTAATTTTCCACTCTTTTTTTTCCTTTTCTCTTTGTTTTGTTTTCCCTCTTTTGGTTTTCTTTTCGTTTTTCTGTCCTTTCTCATGTTTTCACCCTTTTTATTATTATTATGGTCGAATCATAATGGAGATTGCCTACGTATTACGACCCCGCGTGATCCAGACCAAGTGTAGTTAGTGAGAAACATATTTTGGGACTTTTAATTTTATTGATAGCAACTACGTCTATTACAAAGACTCAAAGCGGACAGATTCTAATGCAGAGAATGCCGCCCTCCCTATCAAAAATACAAACTGAATCAATTGACTGACTTTAACTGAAAAGGAAATACAGACTCCAACAGAAACGGAAATACAGACTCAAATGACAAACTCTAGTTGAAAAAGAAATACAGACTCAACAGACGATCATGAATACATTAAAGCTCCTGGTGCCCGCGGGACATCGTTCGGTCTCGCCGCGGGCCTATATGCAAGTTCCCCTTGAAGTCTGTCCAGGTCAATCGTTATCTGCTTCACAAATAGCATTACTGATGCAAAGAAGGTGGTACGGGTCATGTTCTCGCACATTTGGCATTTCCTGGTAATAGAATGAGCAACGGTTAAGATTCTCTCTCTGATTCTGCCTTTTTCTTGAAGCAACCGCCCTATCTGTTGGGACCTAGCTTCCAAAGTTTGCTCAACTGCCTGGCTTTGTTCCAGGAGTTGCTGCAAGTCCATTTCTAACTGTGCCAATGCCATGTAACAATGCTCTCTGTCGACTTTGAATTCTTTTGCCTGTTTGATCCTTCTGTTCTCCGTGGCAATGACCTTTTTCTTTAATCCTGTGACCTCATTGTCGTATTCTTCTTTCAACTGTTTAACCATGCGGACCCGTTCTTCCGCGTTTTTAGCCAATTGTTTCCGAACCCCAGCTAATTCCTTTTCCGCTTTGTTGAGGTCAAAACTGTAGTCATTCACTTTTTGCCTTAGATTTTCTATAAGCTTTGTATCTTTGGCACTTCTGACAGGGTTGTCGGCCTCTAACTTCATCTTTCGGATTTGGGCTCGTAAGGCTTCATTCTCTTTGGCCAATTGTTTTCTCTCACCTTCGTCAGCCGCGGCTTGCAAGCTATTTTCAAATCGGAGGTCTTGGACCTATTTTTCCAATGCTCCTATGCGGGCCCTGTACTCATTTTCTTTAGCTAACCAAGCCCACTGTTCTTGTGATGATTCAGCAAACTCCCGGATGTGAGGTCTTTTAGCTGGCCTTTCGTGCTCATATTCTCTTCTATACCAAGCAAGGTATCCTGGCGACACTTTGCCTTTGGCCCGATCCTGTACGCAAGTATCATCTTTTAAGTATTGGCATTCATTCCAGATCTGGCGGACTCTTGCTTCTGGGAACTGTTCGTCAGGGCTAATTTCAACCACCTGAGCACTAAGATCGCCATCTTTTGGCACTATTTGGCACCTCCCGAGTTGCCTTAAAACCCGATACGGGGCGTAGGGCTGGATGCTCTTAAGACCCATCAAAAGGAAGTGCGGCCCCGTTGCTGGCATATATATGATTTCATTGACAGGAAACCATCCAAACGTCCACTCTATTTGACTAGCAGTGAGGGATCGAAAGTATGAAGTCCAACCCGTGAATCCCTCGGGCAAGCTGATCCCCTTAATCCTTGTGTAAAACTCTTCTATACATGTCTTCTTTGTAGACCCATAACTCAGGAACTGAGGACGATGGCACAAGTGTTCGATCATCCACATCTGCAATAATAAATTGCACCCCTCGAAGAAGTCTCCCCCGGCTTTGCAAGCTGTAAGAGCGCGGAAGATTTCGGCTAATATCATAGGCGCAAGGGTGCTTTTGGCTTGGGTGAGTAGAGTGCTGACAACTCCGGCTATTTTTATGTCAATGTTTCCGTCTTTCCTTCGAAATACCACAAGCCCCAAAAATACCACCATAAAGGCAAAACGTCTATGCTCCTCCCATTTTTGGCGGTTCCCTTTGCTACATATCTTGTTTTCCGGGTTATTGAAACCTCCTATATGGCCATATCTGTGATATATGAAGTGTGGAGTACAAAAGCCGTTTGCCAAATCTGCATTGTGGACCGTCCTGCTTATTTTCAATGAGTCTAAAAATCTGTGCACAGCCACAGCTCTCGGGGCAACCAAGTACTTTTGCCTTAAAGGAACCTCATCTTTTCCGATGTAGCCGGCTATTTCCTCCAGTGTCGGGGTCAACTCAAAGTTCGAGAAATGGAAGACGTTATGTGCCGGGTCCCAACAGGTGACCAACGCTCTAATGATGTCTCCCCGAGGCACAATCTCTAACAAATCGGTAAGCCCTTTCAAATATTTTTTGACCTCATCTTGCCCTTCTCCTCCTAAGTCGCTCCACCACAGACGCAACTCCAAAGGGATTTTATGCATGATTGAAAAAGGTTCATTTCAAGTCGTGCTCATCCTGCACATTTATTAAGGTGATTTAATCACTTATTTGACCTAACAATGAAAAATGACACTATTTTTGTTCAAATTTCCAATTTAAAACAAATGATCGGTTTTGCAAGTACGGCCTTTCAGCACTTCGGGGAGAAGAGTTTAAGGCTGTGCCTGCTAACCGCTGAAACGGACTCAAGGTGGCTGTTCTTGCAAAACAGCCTTCCAGCGCCCTTTTGGGGACATTCGGCTTATTTTAAACAAGAATGGCGGCACCCGACTTATTCATGACGAAATTAATATTTTGGCATTTTTGGCTTTTTCTGAAAAAGGGGAGGTTGGACCCGATGAGGGTTGCCTACGTATCTCACATCCAGTGAGAATCAAACCTGCGTAGTTCGGGCAAATAAACCTAACTATTTTTGAAAACAAGACTCTTTTTGTTTTTGTTGGCAAATACACTATTTCTGAAAGCAAGACTCTTTTTCTTATTTTCTTTTTCAGTGGCAACTAAACAAACTAATATGAAAATAAAACTCTTATTTTTCTTTTCCATTGGCAAACAAAACAAACTAAAAACTACTTTTCTTCTTTTTCTTTCATTTTCTCAAAAATCCGGCAGCATTTCGGCACTACTTGGACATTGGGTTTTCTAATATATAAGTAATTAACCCTCTACACTGCTATCTTCTCTTTTTCCCATTTTGTTTTTCAATTTTTCCCAGATATTCAAAGCCGGTCAGCATGTGAGTCCGAAACAAATAAATGCACAAATAGGATGCATCAAGATGGTCCATTATTCCGGGTACACCTGTCCTAGACGGACCCAACCCCTGTGTTGAGTCCCCTAAGTCAAAATGCACGTGATGCAAATAAGCGTTCCTACTAGGGATCCGGCATGGAGTCGAGTTATTCTAGGTTCAAAACCTGGGTATGTGTTCTAGACTGTGTACCCGAGCGGACAACTCGAGTCGAGGAGGGGGCTACGTACCGGGGACCCGCGAGATCGTCCGGCTTAGTAACTTGTCCGGCCTCGTTCTTATTTCAAGGTATGACACTAACAGAATAGGGAGTCTTAACCAGTAAGCACATCCCCGGAGGTGAGAAGAGAAGGGTTTCGGCACAGTTTATATATACAGTTCAAATAATATCAAAGCGGTAAAGCATTTAGCACATTAGGCAGGAAACATGTAGGAAAATCAGATAAAGCCAAACATAACAATTATTCTCAGCTCGAATTCTTAAACCCTGAACCGAAGTTCTGGGTTTGTATCCCCAGCAGAGTCGCCAGAGCTGTCACACCTCCTTTTTCCTACACCCGCAAGGGTATAAAGGAGTTTTTCCAATTAAAGGACAATCGGAACGGGATTTATTATTAAAATTTCAGAGTCGCCACTTGGGAGATTAACGGTGTCCCAAGTCACCGGTTGAATCCCGAACCGAGGAAATTATGACTCTGTTAACAGTCCACGAGCCAGAAATCCGGGTAAGGAATTTTGTTAACCCGGGAGAAGGTGTTAGGCATTCCCGAGTTCCGTGGTTCTAGCACGGTCGCTCAACTGTCATATTTGGCTTATTTATTTGATTTTACTACATGTCTTATCTTACGTGCTTTTTAACTTTGAACCGCTTTTATGTTATTAGTTTAAGAGAATTGCAACGTCGTGAAAACATGTCTCGAATCGTGTCACATAAATGCACCCGCGATTTTTGATACATTTCGACTTCGTTGAGATTTGGATTTGGGTCACATAAACGTGCACCCGTAATTGAGAAGGTAAGATTATTAAAACGCGCCTAAACGTGCACCCGTAAAGGCCAATCTAAAAGTGGACTATGATTTTTTTGTTCTATTTTGTCTCTAGTAATAAAAGAAAAAGTCCTAATTTAACATTGTTTAAGAGTTATTATACTTGGGTCCATGAACTCATATGTAATCAAATCCTTAAGTCGTTCTGGGCCTTGAATGTAACCCACGTAAAGGGCCATTAATCAGGTGTGCCCACAGGGCAGGCCAATCGTAGGCCTGGGCTAGGTGTCTCGACTGAAAGCTGCAGGCAGCTGTTTGGGCCCAGCATTCAAATCCAGTAAGATAAATTCCATGTCCATTTATAATTCAACTTAGCTACTTCACAGACGTTCTGAAGTTCAATTCAACAATGCAATTTATTACTCGAGCTACTTGCATATTTTTTTCTGATTTTTTATTGAGGCCCTAGATGACTACTTTTGAAAACTGAAATCTCAATCATGGAATCAAAATTCACTTACAGTATACAGAACGACTAACAACCTGATTTTAATATCCGAAGACATGCAAAAATTCCGTTTAAGTATTTACCTATTTGAACATTTGGTTGCTCAGAAGTACCATCCTTAAGACTATATTAAGCTGACAATATCAATAGTCAGATACAGCTAAAAATTTAGAAATCTGCAGCAATGCCAACTACTCACAATATTCCAGCTATTTATACTCTACCAAATATAACCTATGAACCTATGCAATACAGACACAGCGGAACAACCAACTCCTATTTCGTCTAACAACTAACATGAAACTAACTTCAATTTAGCTATTACAGCCAATCAACTAACAGATGACACTTGTAATCAATCAAAAAAAAAGTTCAAGCAGTCTCGTTACAGTCCAATTAATTACATTCAGATCAGAATTAAACCACAAACCTATCCTATAATCAACTAGCCTTACATCATAGTCCAATTTAAACTAGTTTAACAGTCCAGGCATGTTATAGCATGAGCGAAATTAGAAATAGGGCTTCATTTCACTCCAACTGAAGGTTACATCAAGGCAGATTTAAGTGTGTACCTGAAAATCAATTGCAATGAACAAAGAAGAAAATCAGCAGCAGTAACAGTTTCCAACAGCAAAATCAGTGTGAATCAACCTAGGAGATGATGTCAAATGATCCAGAAGAAATTTCACGCCAAATCAAACACAAAGACCAATCGAGACAACTTGAATAGTACCAAACCAATCAACACAGCTTGAACAGACCAACACTTGACCCAAAATCAGCTTATATGAGTCTAATTCCACTTGAAAACAAATCAGTGAATGACTGAAACTTCAGCAGCCTAGGATCAGTCCAATTTCACTATCTAATAGCTAAGTTATCCTGAAATTTCTAACGGAGCAATACTTTTTTTAGATTTTTTTGAAGGTTATCTATTGTTTTCGGGTTTTTGACTATTTGAACTTCAATTCAAATCTGGAGATTAGAGAGAAGGTTATAAAGGGGAGTTTTTGAGGCTCCGAAAACTTCTTAAACAAGGCAAATGAATGCCTATTTATAGGCAAATGTAGGGCAGCCTTCATATTTTGTATTTACAAATTAGTCCCTTAGTTTTACCTAATTAGTCCCCTTATTTTCCAACTTGTGTCACAAGTTACTATCCTAATTTTAATAAAATCTGACCTAAGCCTTATTCTAGAAAAATTCTAGTGTGATCTATAGCATTTCTGCACCTTATTAATTACCCACAATACCCTCGAATTTAATTACTAACATCCTCCAAAGTATTCAGAAAATGAAGTTAAAACATAAATCAAGGAACCACTAGAATCCAGTCAAACTAAGTGTGACTTAATTATCAAGTTAATTGTATCCGTAATGGATTTACCCCAAAGAAATCACACTAATAATCCACGAAATTAGAAAACAACATGAATTGCAATCCAAGCGAATAGAATCAGACATGGAATGGGAATAAGAAATCTAAACAGAACTCCAACTATGTTTAAAAAGACGAGAACTACTGATTACGACAGAACCAAAAGAATTAAACAAGAGGGCGATGCTTACAGCCATGGCTTGAATTATGGTTAAATATCAAACTCGACCTTCAACCATTCCTGGTGTCTTTTGGGCCTTGGTTGATGACCAAATCTTTGCGAAGGAGGCCTAGGGACCCTACGGTATCAATTTGGGGCGATTTGGGGCGACTAGGGTTTTGGCCGGAAAATTTCTTTTCAGGATTCGAGCAACTCCAGCTATATTCGAGACATGTGGTTGTGGGGGTTGGGTAGAGGAGGCCTGGGCGGTTCTGTGGTGTGAATTTGGGGCCATTTGGCATAACTTGTGTCATGGCCGAAAAATATTTGGCGGGATATTCGACGAGATAGGGCAAGATTTAAAGGCAAGGGGTAATGGATTCACGACGAGGAGGATGAGAGGAACGTCTGGTGTTATTTTGGAGTGCATTATCGGTGGTACTGTTCGCCGGCGGCGAAGTTCCGGCGAGGCTGGAGATTGGGTACGAGGAAGAAGATCTGATATCTCTAGGGTTATGACCCTTTCGGACATATTTATGAAATGCAGAAGATCATCCCATGGCCGTTGGATCAACTCAATTAAGGGCTCAGATTTAATGACGCCAAACGGCGTCGTTTGGTTAAAAGGGCTAGGGCTGGATGGGGCGACATTGGGCTGGGCGGGCGATGGGATTGGGTTTTCGTTTGGGCCTAGGTGATTTAGCCCAATTTTCTGCAGTCTTTTTTCTTCTTTATTTATTCTTTTGTTTGTTTTTCTTGTTTTTTATTTACTTTGCTTTTGTATTTCATTTTCATTTTTGTATTTTTTTTTGTATTTTTATCTTGTATTTTTCTGATTTATAAAAATGTAAAAATCAAAACAAAGGCCTAATTAAACTATTTAACTCCTAAAATTATTTAAAATTCATATTTAAAGACAAATGCAACAATTATCAATTGAAAATGCTTAGGAACTATTTATTTTTTTTGTGATTTTCTTTAAATTTTGTTCTAAAACAAATTAATACCTAGTTACTACTAAAATTGTGAAATTATTTTTGTATTTTTAATATGAATTATCATGCAATCAATTAACACCAAATTCAACAACATCCACAAAATTGTAAAATCCTTTTATTTGAAACTTTTGGAATAATTTGCTTAGGACAAAAATCACGTGCTCACAGACTCTACTAAACTTTCTCGTAATTCGTAGAACCTATGAGCCTAGAGCTCCGATACCAACTTGTCACGACCCGAATCCCACCGTAGGTATCATGATGGCACCTAGTCTCTAAAACTAGGTAAGCCTATCACTTATCAATATTTAAATCAATAAAACATGATAGAATAAACCAAAGTTTAATATAAATGCGGAAATAAAGGTGGTACAAGCCAAAACGGAAATAACCACAAACATATCCTAGAACTAGGTAGTACAGATCACGAGCTCTAACTGAACACACGAGAATATCTCAAAATACAGTACTGTTTCAAATACATAAACAGCATAAATAAAGTAAAGAGGGTGACTCTGAGCCTGTGATCGGAACGTGCATGGATACCTTGAAGTCTCCAATATGCAGGATGCATCATTGACGATCAGCCCAATCAGAAGTACCTAGATCTGCAAAAAAATATACAGAAATGTAGAATGAGTATACCACAATCGGTACCTAGTAAGTATCAAGAATAACCTCGGTGGAGTAGTGATGAGGTTCAAGTCATATGATACTCAATAGTCAAACAACTTGTGCAATATCTCAAAGAAACTGACAACAACAAGTATAATTGAAAGCAACAACAGCAATCCCTTAGCACGTGTGATAACAACTCGATGTAGAAGAACCCATCTTTTCAAACAAATCATCAAATAGGGGTGGGGCATGTGATAGCATGTAAAGCACAACCAATAACTCATAGAGTGCAAGACATAAACTTTATGAGAAAAAGTATGTGATCAAATATCAACCCCTTCTCAACACAAAAACAACATCAATAAAGACACCTCAAAATATCACATAACATCATCAACAATTCCACCCATATTTCGGTGCATGTGCACATAACAATGAAATTCCTCCCTTATTTTTCCTCATGCGCATATCGCCATCCTTATTTCGCTACGTAGGTAGCCCGATATAGCGCCACCCTTCGTTCGCCCCACGTGCACAACAATAGACACAATCGCACGGCAAAGACCTCGTGCTGACACCCTCAATCAATCTGCTCAGCATGTCCACAAGTGCCACAATACCACAAAGCAATAATACCGAAGTATATCAAGATATAAGCTCACATCTCATCAATAAAGTGCACAAAGACTTAACAATAACAAAAAAACTGAGGGATGTTCAATAAATAAAGCATGACTATAGCTAAGTCAATATAGTAATCAAGATCAAGTAGGAAAAAAGTGGTCTCCACATGTTTCATACAAAGTTCATTATCAAATTAAAGCATATTAATAGTCTATGGTCTAATCCGGTCAAAGGCCACACATAGCACCCGTATACACGCTCGTCATCTCATGTACACGCCATTTTTCACATCACAGAAATAAATAATTAAGGCTAAATCCCAAGGGAATTTTCCCACACAAGGTTAGGCAAGATACTTACCTCAAACAAACCAAATCAGTATTCTAAGAATCCCTTCCCGCATGAATCAACCTCCGGACGGGTCGAATCCAGCCAAAATAACTTAATAACATCAATAAAAGCCATATAAAACAATCCAAAATAATAAAGCTTCGATCTTGAACAAAAATAAAAAAAGTCAACCCAAAAGGTCAATCTATACCCGCCTCCCAGACCCGACAAAACTCACAAATTCCGAACATCCATTTCAATATGAGTTCAAATAGATGTGTTCCATCCAAACAACCTCAAATCGACCCTCAAATCATCAATTTTTTACTTTAGAAAAGTTTTTGCCAAAATCCCTAATTTTTCTCACTTAGATTCACCAATGAAACGCTAAAATCAAGGTTGGAATCATGAACAAAAATAAATAAGAGTAAAAGATACTTACCCCAATCCAAATCGTAAAAATCCTCTTCAACATCGCCCAAACCCGAGCTCTAGATATCAAAATGTGATAAAATAACCAAAACCTTCGAAATAGAGTACTTAAGTGATTCTACCCAGTTATACACTTCGCGATCGTGGGACATACGTCGCGATCGCGAAGACCAATCCCATGTCAAGCTGCTGCCCCTTCTCCGCGAACGTGAGGCCATCCACGTGATCGTGATGCTCGAACTTGTTGGCCTACGCAAATGCGGTAGCATGCACGCGAACGCGAATACCAAACGCATGCCATCCCCCCAGCTGGCCTTCCTCTACGCGAACACGAAGGCTACTGCCACATATGCCCTGCGAACGCGACCAACCCCTCGCGAACATGAAGAGAAACCATCACGTGCCACCAAAACACTCTCCACGATTGCGACACACCATACGCGATCGTAAAGCACACTAGAACATTAGAAAATCAGCAATTCCCAAACAAAGGTAAATGGTCTGAAACCCATCTGAAATACGCCTGAGGCCCCTAGGACCCCGTTCAATCACACCAACTAATCCTAAAATATAACACATACCTTCTCGAGGCCTCAAATCGGATAAAAAAAATATCAAAACCACGAATCGCACCTCTATTCAAGCCTAAGGAACTAATCCAAATTTGAAAATTCAAAACTTATGCCTACACAACTCGAAATGACCTCAAAATTTACATACAAGTTCCAAATGACACAACGGACCTATTCTAAATCCCGAAACCACAATTCGAATCCGCTATCATCAAAGTCAACTCTCGATCAAACCTATGAACCTTCCAAACCTTCAATCGAAATTAGGACATATGCCTAAGTCCAAAATCAACATACGAACTTATTGGAACCATCAAAATACCCTTCCAGGGTCATCTATACAAAGTTCAAACTCTGGTTAACCCTCACAACTTAAGCCTCCAACCAAGGGACTAAGTATCCCAATTCAATCCAAAACTCCCCTGAAACCAACCAAATCACCCCGGCAAGTCACATAACAATAAATACACCTAGGGGAAGTGTCAAATAGGGGAATGGGACTCAAATACACAAAAGGACCGGCCCAGTCATTGCAGGTACTCAATCAAAGTACACTCTCTTAAAGTGTAGTCAAAAACTTCAATTTCACTTTAAAAATTCCTAGTTTTAGGTGTATAAATCCATATGGACTCAATATATAAATCTAAGTCAAAGTAAAAATTACTTAACTACTAAGTAGCAATGAAATCCCTCTTAAAATACTTCTCCTCTCGTCCTCCCTAATTAAAAATAGTGAAAATAAGCCTCTTCCCGAAATTTGTACTTAAATTACCCCTGACACAATTCCTTCATCGCATTCGCGGCCTTGCTCTCGCGAACGCGAAGGACATTCTCCACTGTCCCCCAAATCCTTCTTCATGAATGCGACACTCATCTCGCGAACGCGAAGAACACTAGCCAGCAACCCCACATGAAAGTGTATGTCCTCTCGCGTCCATGTAGACCTACCCTTTGGGCCATAAACATCTTAGAAGAACGCGTGCCACACCCGCGAACGTGAAGCACAAAGGCACCTAGCTCCCAAACACCCTTCACGATTGCGGTAGCCTTCTTGAGAACGTGAAGAAAAAATTCCCCCAATCCAATCTCATCTACACGAACGCAAGGCCACCCTCGTAAATGCGATGCATAACTGACACCAGCAAAACGAACAATGCCCAACACCACCAAAATGATCTTAAACCACCCCGGAGCATACCTGAGCCCCTCAGCATTCCGTCTAATCTCACCAACATGTCCCAATACATTAACAAAACCTATCTAAATAACACCACAAATAACATCAAAACTAAGAATCGAAAATCAAATCATTCTTTTAACTTTCAAACATTCCAACTTCGTCGAACATGTCCGGATTACACTTAGACATTCCAGATCACAACCAAACTTTGCACAAAAGTTTCAGTCAACTAAATGAACTTATCCAAGGTCTCAAAACCATAATAGGATTCTGAAAACACCGACTTCAACTCATGGTCAAACCTATAAACTCTTAAATTCTTCAAATTGCCAGCTTTTGACAAAAAGATCTAAGACCTTCTCTGATCATCCAAATCCAAACATACGCCCAAGTCCAAAATTATCATACGAACCTATTGATTCCATCAAATCCCGATTCCAAGGTTGTTTACTCAAAAGTCAAACATTGGCCAACTCTTCCAACTTAAAGCTTCCAAATTGAGAATCACTCTATTACTCAATCTCGAACCTTGCGAGCATCAAAACCAACCATTTACGCAAGTAATATTATATCATATGAAGTGATTCAAGGTTTCAAACCACTAAATAGGAATTCTAAAGCTCAAAACGACCGATCGAGTCGGTATATTTTCCCCTACTTAAATATACGTTCATCCTCGAATGTTCCAAGAGTCGTTCCGAGGCTTCCAAATCACTGTATAACTCATCATACACATCACCATGAGGGATCTCTCGTCATCTCAATCCGTATAAGCCTGTCAACATAATCCTATTGCAGATTGTTCCTTTAACCTAAGCTTACAATCCTTAGAACCAATATTTCACTTCCTGAACACCCTCTAATATTTGATTCTTCCAAGATGTAGCCACATGGCGTATCTCATAGCTCATGTACTCATAGAAATATCTTCCGACCATAAGAGCTGCTCGTTACCAAACTCGATACTGGTAATATACTTCATATCAAATAAAATCTTATTCTAATTCTTCTCAACATTACTAATGATGAAAGAAATATGTAGAAACTCATATCCGCCCGTCAAATAAATAAATCGTAGAGTTCACTCGCTTGACAAGGTGCATTGCCAAATTCTGAGCGGACTAATGACATTCATCTCCAAACATACCTTATTCCAATCCTATTGCACATATTTAAGGCCCAAAAACCTTTTCTCACCCAGTACAAGCTGCTCGACTGACAAGCAACATCAAAGGCCACCTAGAACCATATACGATTCAATATGTGCACCAGACCAACAACAACTCGAATGTGACCAATAATGGAAAGAGACTCAAATAAGAGAAATACCCAACCAGTTCAACAAATACCACCACAAAAGCACAATATTTTGAATCCATCCCACAAGTGAGAAACAAAACACATAGAATAAGCACATGAAATCATATTCCAACATAACCCGCTACGGTGTGTTACCCGATACAACATATCTATCCACATGGGGATACCCATCAAGCTATAATGCTCACAATCAATAAACACATGTGTATCAACAATAAGTACGTGAAGTGTATGACCATAACCATGGGGAGATGGATTGCACAATAGACCATAGACATGCAAAGCACGACTAAGGTGCAATAAGCAATTCATATCTCAAGAGCCATCTCACTCAAATATCGCCAAACAGGACTACATCATACGTATGAATAGTCAAATAATGTCATATCCCATCGTAGCATAAGAGAGTAGCACAATAGATAGATCATGGTATGAATAAGATCAACATTAGCCGATGACACACCCTTAGGAAATGTTGTACTAAACAAACAAATCCAATCTAGTGCAGAATACACATTCCTGCTAGGCCTACCAACATGCCCTCAAACCGATTCAAACAATTCTGATTAGGTGAATAGCCAGCAAAGGTCCACGATGACCTATACATAACACATCCAATCAGCTTTCTAACCTTTGACACACGTTCATATTCCACAACCAAAGTGATAGTCTGCCTCTAAGAAGATCCAATCTCTAAATCTCATGAATACATGAATCTCCATAGCCGATCTCAAACTCTTTCACCTAAATAACTACCACATCATGCATACGTAATTACCTCGTGAGAAATACTCCCCAAAATCCTCCTCGTTGATAGCAAATCTGAACATCAACGATTACCAACCATGCGATTTTAGTAGTACTAGTCAAGCACCCAAAACTCAATATACAATACATCTTCTACAACATACATCCTTCATAGATGATACAAGATAGTTCTAGCATCCTCTTATACATCTGAAATATCCCATGCTGTCTTGAAATCGTGACCTTCCTTTCGAAACTAGACCACAACCTTGATCATTCAATCCCAGTCTCACACACCTTAATGCATCTATAACGTTGTTGTGTCAAAATACAAGAACTACGATATCAACCCTTGAATCATAATTAGGATAAAAACTCCATTAACCAGGAACCTTCTACTTAACTCAATACAGGAGAACATCGCAACACACAACAAACCTTTCATATCTGAAGAAGACATCAGTATCAAGCCGTGGTCGAAATTATTATGGACTCTTGGAAACCCATTGCACATAACAAAGCTATCAGAACTGAACCCCTCTAAATCAACCAAGTCACGCAGACTGCCAAACCAAAAGTATTGCTACAAAACTCTTGTAATGCCCTATCATACCAAATGAACTGATCATTTCTACTACCATGATGATCTAATCCACTGCTAAGTTGACCCAAATTCTTCAGATTCCTCTTGACCGGGGGAAGCTCAATAAACATGGAGGCCTAAAGCAAAACTTAAATGAGAGACCTTATTTTTTTATATAAAAGAAAAAAAATCATATGTAATTTAATTTAAATTCTACATTTCTAGTTTCTGTATACAAAGTTATTAAAATTTTATCTAATCCATTTAATTTCTCTTGAGATATACTTTCTAATTTAGGGTTTTTGTTGTTTGCTAAAAATTTATCAACGGCAGGCTATGGAATTTTATTATTGTTACAATCTTTTTTGAGTTATGAATTAATAATCGAATTCTTTCTCAATTTATGGTCTAGAGAATGATTCCCAAAAAGATATTTTTTCCTCAATTAATGATCAACAATTTAATATTGCTTTTTACTATAATAATCTTTACTTTCTCATTTAAAACACTAAATATTCTTCTAAAAATAAATTAATATATAACCTATTATGAAAATTTGGAGCCCCAAAAATTATGAGGCCCAAATCAGCTGCTTTAGCAGTTTTACCCTTGGGCCAGTACTGTTCTTGACTTGTCTTCAAAATAACACTTATCTTTCCTAGTATACTATGGACCCCAAAACACTTATCCAAGTGATTCCAGTATGAAACCACGTCGTTGTAACGACCCGGCCGGTCGTTTTAAGAATTAACGCCCCGATCTCCGATTAACTGCTTTCCCCGTATTTATTTCTGCTATTCTGAGTTGCCGGGAGGTTTCGTTTTGAATTTTGGAGTGTTTTGGGATACTTAATCCCTAAATGAGAATTTAAGCTTTAGAATTTGGACCGTAGTCGGAACAGTGTGAAGACGGCCTCGGAATAGAATCCCGTCGGTTCCGTTAGCTCTGTTGGGTGATTTCGAGCTTAGGGGCGTGTTCGGATTGTGTTTTGGGGGTCCGTAGCTTAATTAGTCTTGAAATGTCGAAAGTTGAATTTTTGAAGTTTCCAGTTCGGTAGTGAGATTTTGATATCAAGGTCGAAATGGAGTTCCGGAAGTCGTAGTAGGTCCGTTGTGTCATTTGGGATGTGTGTGCAAAGTTTCAGGTCATTCGGACGAGGTTTGATAGACTTTTTGATCAAAAGCAGAATTCGG
Organism: Nicotiana attenuata; assembly: GCF_001879085.1. NCBI lineage: Eukaryota > Viridiplantae > Streptophyta > Magnoliopsida > Solanales > Solanaceae > Nicotiana > Nicotiana attenuata. The sequence continues at coordinate 64,312 of NW_017671139.1, read as the reverse complement.
AAGTCTTTAGAGTTTTTAGGATTGAATCCATGGTTAATTCGATGTTTCGATGTTCTTTTAGGTGTTTTGAGGATTGGTACAAGTTTAGAAGGTGGTATATGACTTGCTCATGCCTTTGGTTGAGGTCCCGGGGGCCTCGGGGTGATTTCGGGTGGTTAATGGGTGATTTTGAGTTGAGGTTGGCAGCTGAAGCAGTTCTGTTGCTGTCATAACCGCACATGCGGCTAGGGGACCGCAGGTGCGGGCATGCAGGAGCAGATAGGAAGCCGCAGATGCGGCCAAGAGAGGGGCAGGCTGGGATTGCAGAAGCGAGGTCCTGGTCGCACCTGCGATTGCGCAGATGCGGAATTTCTTGCGCAGGTGCGACCCTGGTGTTTTAAGTGAAGTTCGCAGGTGCGCACCTCGGACCTCAGGTGCGACTATTTAACCGCAGGTGCGGTTTTGCTAGGGCAGAAACTATAAATTCCACCCTTCGCGATTTTTGACCATTTCTCTCAATTTTCATTCGGGGTGAAGCTTTGGAGGGCATTTTCAAGGGAGATTTTCAGAGGAATTCATTGAGGTAAGGTCTTTGGTCCTTAAGCTCGTTATTATGGTGATTTTTATCATTGTAAGCATGAAATTTGAAGGAAAACCAGTGGTAAATTGGGGGTTAGGGCTTGGTTAATTGGAGAGCTTTGAGTGGTGATTTGAGGGACCATTTGAGGTCCGATTTTGGTACTTTTGGTATGACTGAACTCGTGAGAGTGTGAGGATCCCGAATTTGTAAGTTTTACCCGACTCCGAGACGTGGGCCCGGGGGCGTTTTGGTCATTTTTTCTAATTTCGCATATTAGCTTAGAATTAATTAGTTGAATTAGTTACTTGAAGTGTTATTTACATTATGAAATTACTTTGAATAGATTTGGGCCATTTGGAGTCGGATACTCGTGGCAAGAACGTGGTATAGATTTGATTGAGCTGGTTCGAGGTACGTGGCTTGTCTAACCTTGTGTGGGGGAACTCCCCTTAGGATTTGGTACTGTGATATTTGAAATGCCTTGTACGTGGGGTGACGAGCGTGTACTTGTGCTGATTGTTGAAAATCCTATTTTTCATTTAAGTATCTATAATTTCGTATTTTTCTTCACCGCATACACTACTTGAACTTTGAGCTTACTGTTAGCTTAGGAAAGCATGCCTAAATGACTAAATTGCCTACTTGCTCAAACTGCCTTATCTAAACTTTGTGCAGCATGCTAGGTTAGAATTACCTATCTATTTTGATATTAAATTGAATTGAGTTGATCATTCTTGTGTTGTTGCTGCGTGTTTACATTGGGACTACGGGCGGTTCCCGGTAGATCCCCCTTGTCTGTTTATTTGGGACTAGGGATGTGGTATTCCGGTAGATCCCCCTGCACAGTGATATGGACTACAGGACAGCACCCGGGAGATCCACTGATTATTTACTTTTAGAGCTACAGGACGGGATCCTGGTAGACCCCCGGTTGTTATCTCTATGTTGAGTTGTATACCTTGTAATTATTTGCCTTGGTTGTGGTTGTTGTTTCTCTCATTATCTATATTTCTTTACTACTGCTCATCTTCCTTATATATTATTGTATATGACCGGTAGGGCCCTGACCTTCCTCGTCATTACTCGACCGAGGTTAGGCTTCGCACTTACTGGGTACCGCTGTGGTGTACTCATGCCCTTCCCTGCACATGTTTTCGCGTGTGCAGATCCATGTACTTCCACTCAGTTTTATCACCCTTGAGGCGAGGCGCTTCTGTAGAGACTTCGAGGTATATCTGCCGCGTCCGTAGACCGAGGAGTCCCTTTCTATTCTCTGCACTAGTATAGTCCTTCTGTATCTTCCTTGTTGATAGACATTTTTGGAGTTAGAGCCTTCTATATACTCTTAGCTTGTGATTCATGGGGTTCCGAATTTTGGGAGTGTTAGGTTGAGATTCTTGTACTGTTATATGCCGGGCGGCATCTTAAACAATGTTTCATTTTGTTATCTCGGTTTTTAATTGTTTTCTTTCCGCAATTGTTTCTTTTCCGCATTTGTTAGGCTTACCTAGTCATAGGGACTAGGTGCCGTCACGACTGTTCACGGAGGGCGAACTTGGGTTGTGATAGTCGTCGTTGTAGGCATGTAAATTTTATTAGAATTAAATTTATTGAATAATTTGGACTATATTTAAATGCAAGATATATTAGGCCAAATAAATATTATGAACTAATATAATTGAATTAATTATATAAGTCCAATACATATGGGTTAAATAAATAGGTCCAAATCTATTGGGATACAAGTGATGAGCCCACCTCATTAAGCCCAAGATGTCTTCTTCCTAGAGGCCCAGCTTGGCGCCACGTGTGAAATGACGTGGCACGCCAGGTCAGATGGAAAAGCCAACAAGATCATGCTACATATCAAAATGACAAGGCATGCCAAGTCAAATTAAAAGGCCAATGAAATCGCGCCACATGTGCAAGTGACATGTTCTGGCCAATCAAATATGGCCTTGTCACGCTTCAATCTCATTGGTCGGAATGAAAAAACGTGTAACGTGTATAAAATATGTAAATGTAAATACCTGGTCGATACCATATCTCAATCTAGGAAGCAGTTCCTCTACAACACCGAATCCGACAGTAGAGTTTGTTCTCATCATAACTCTTCCCTTCTACAACTACAAATAGGGGTCCTCATAACTCAGAAAAGACACCAGAAGTTATAACAAGAATCAAGAAAGAGCTCGTGGATCAAACGCTGCAAATTCCTCAACAAGTTTCAAGCGTCAAACAATCAAGTTCAAGCTCAAGAACAAAGAACAAATCAAGTTCAAGCTCAAGAACGAAGAACAAGTGAAGTTCAAGCTCAAGAACGAAGAACAAGTGAAGTTCAAGCTCAAGAACGAAGAACAAATCAAGGTTCAAGGAGTACGAGTTCAAATCAAAGTTCATGCTAGTTGAATTGATCATCGTTCGTGGCAACAAATATAGATTCAAGATCAAGCTCAAAGGCCCTTGAATTTATTTACTATTGGAAAGGAGAATCATAGGATTCATAGAGATTGTAACACTCAAATATTTGAAATAATATACTATGATTGTTGCAATATTTTTCGGTCTTGATTTTATTTTCTCGACACAAACTTATTGTCTACAAATTCTGGTACGCCCAGTGGGACAATCTCTACCTCTCATCTCAACTTTTCAATCACCAAAGTGCAAGAACATCGAATGGCTTCAAAGAAGATCAACTCCGGATCAACTTCCACCATAACTGCTAATTCCAAGTTCTATGTTGATGTGAAAAACATCCTCAATATTACCTTTGGAAGCTTTGGGCCAGTTACAAGGAGCAAAGTAAGTTCTTTAGGACAACAAACACTTCGAGTGTCGTCCGTATCAAGCCCTATTGTCGGATTTTTCACCCTCAAAAGGAACAAGATCCTCTACAAGCGCGACCCAAAAAGGGAACGATGTAGCCAAAAGGATGGAAGAGGTTCTTTCTCAACTTAGTTTATCTAAGTCCAAGAAACCTTTCATCCAAGCCGATGATGATGACTTGAGTGTTGGATCTGCTCTAGTCTCCATTAATGCGACCTCTAAGCTCTATCCTAATAATGATCCATATTATTCTTTATCCTCTATGGTGATCATGCAAGCAATCGTTATTGAAGCTTCTACTGTATAAGAACAACTCGCAAATTTGACGAAAGCAATTGAAATCTTATCAAAGCGCATGCAAGATCAAGATGCTAAAATTTTCAAGTTAACAAATACATTGGATAGCATAGTAGAGGGAGAATCCACACAAACACCTTTAAATCTTCAAAGATCACAAGAGAAAGAAGACTCCTTTGAAAAGCAAGTAACGACAACTAAGGATATTCAAGTCTCGGGTGAAGGTCTGATTCCCGTTGAGAAATTAAAGGAAATCGTGGAGGCTATCAAAGATAAGCATGAGTCGTCCAGATTATCTCTCACATATGCAAAGCCGTATACACGAAGAATTGATAACTTGAAGATGCATGTTGGTTATCAACCTCCTAAGTTGCAACAATTTGACGGCAAGGGAAATCTGAGACAACATGTATCACACTTTGTTGAAACTTGCAACAATGCTGGAACGTATGGTGATTATCTTGTCAAACAATTTTCGTTCTCTCAAAGGTAATGCATTCAATTGGTACACAGATCTCGAACTTGATTCTATCGATAGGTGGGAACAGTTGGAGCAAGAGTTTCTCAATCATTTTTATAGCACAAGACACATTGTAAGCATGATCGAACTTACAAACGCTCATAAAAGAAAGGATGAGCCAATTATTGACTTTATCAACCGCTGGAGGAGCTTAAGCCTCAAGTGCTCGCCTTAGCGAAACTTCTAGCACCGAAATGTGCATTCAAGACATGCGTTAGGGTCTTCTCTATATCTTACAAGGCATAAAGCCCAAAACATTTGAAGAACTAGAAACTCGTGCTCATGATATGGAACTAAGTATGGACAGAAGTGAAGACCAAGAGCTACATGTCTTTGAGCCTTGCGACGAAGAAGAAGAACAAGAAGGCGAGGATGGGGGCAAGTTTTCATCCGAGAATAAAACTGAAGAGTCTATGCATGTCACTATGCTCCTTGATGCATGAGCATAAACTACAAGTCGTAATGCTCCTTAACGTATGAGCCCAAGTTATAATGCTCCTCAATGCATGAGCCTAAACTGCATGTTGCAATGTTCCTCAACGCACGAGCCTAAACTGCAAGTTATAATGCTTCTTGGTACATGAGTATATATTGTATTTCACGAAGCTCCCCCATTTTGAACTAAATCTTTAAGGCGTAAGACTCTTCAAATTCAAGCAAAGTCTTCAAGTTGTAAAGCTCTTCAAATTTGGGAAAAGTGTTCAAGTCGCAAAGCTCTTCAAATTCGAGCAAAGTCTTCAAGTTGTAAAGCTCTTCAAATTTGGGCAAAGTGTTCAAGTCGTAAAGCTCTTCAAATACGAGCAAAGACTCAAGTCAAAAGCTCTTCAAAGTCAAGGAAGGACTTCAAATCGCAAAGTTATTCAAATTCAAGCCAAACTTCAAGACGTAAAACTCTTCAAATTTGCCAAAGTCTTCAAGTTGAAGTCTGCAAGTCCGTCAGTCTTCAAGTCGAAGTATTCAAGCCCTCCAAGTCTTCAAGTCTGTCGATGGTTAATTTGAAGTCCTCAAGTTCACCGGTCTTCAAGTTGAATTATATAAGTCCTCCAAATCATCAAGTATGTCGCTCTTCAAGTTGAATTATGGAAGTCCACCGCCCTTCAAGTTGAAGTCTGCAAGTCCGCCAATATTTAAGTTGAAGTATTCAATCCCTTTGAGTCTTCATGTCTGTCGGACTTTAATTTGAAGTCTTCAAATTCGACTGTCTTCAAGTTGAATCATTTAAGCCCTACAAGTCTTAAAGCTGAAGTCTTCAAGTCCGCTAATTTTTCAAGTTGAAGTTTAAAAGTCCACCGCTCTTCAAGTTGAAGCATCAAAGTCCACCAAATTTTCAAGTCCGTCAAATCTTCAAGTTTGTTGGTCTTCAAGTTGAAATCTGCAAAGTCCGCCAAGTCTTCAAGTTGAAGTTTTCTAATTTTTCAATATTAAGGTGGACATGTTAGTCCCTTTGCACCTTAAGCTGGTCTCTTCGCGGGTTTGTCCTTAAAAGGAACTATAATTTTTCAATATTAAGGTGGACGTTGAAGTCCCTTTGCACCTTAAGTTGACCTCTCCGTAGGTTTGTCCTTAAAAGGAACTATAATTTTTCAATCTTAAGGTGGACGTTTAAGTCCCTTTGCACCTTAAGTTGGCCTCTTCATGTATTTTATCCTTATATATGTTGTCATGAATTTGACACTTCTATATGTTGTCATGGATTTGATACATCTATATGCTGTCATGGATTTGTCCTTTCATGTATGTTGTCATGCATTTGTCCTCCCATATGATGTTGAAGATTTGTCCTTCTATTTTTTTTGCCATGAATTTTTCCTTATATATGCATCTAATCTTGTTGACGAAGATATCTCCATTGCCTATAACAACAGAAAAGAAGGCAGAAAAAAAATACAAGTACAAGAAAGATATTTACCTACCAAGGCGTGTCAGATTCAAAAATTGAGTTCAAAGTATCGCCTTGAATAATCTGGAATAACTCGGGCCATGATTTTTGGTGATATCGAAGCTCGCTAAGTCTTGTTTCTATCAATTAAAACAGTTTTCAATTCCGACGTTCCAACATCGAGATACAAAGTTTTATGTGAAGTCGCGATAATCTGAAATCGTTGACGCGTTAGAATGTATAGCCGACTTCAAAAACTCATCTAGAATGATTATGAAAGTGTTTAATTTTGAATTTTGGATATTTTGTAGATCATCAACTCTGGTTTCTGATAAATCAAACGGTTTGTGATTCCGAGATCCCTATAGCAAGATATAAAACTTTTGGTGAAACTGCGATAATCTAAAGCTGTTGGCGCGTTAGAATGTAGAGCTGACTTTAAAACATTATCTAGAATGATCCTGAAAGTGCTTAATTCTTAATTTCATATATGTTGTAGATCTTGAACTCTACTTTTTGATAAATCAAACGGTTTGCAATTCCTTGATTCTTACAACACGATATAAAACTTTTGGTGATGTCGCATAAATTTGAAGATATCAGCATGACAGAAATTAAGGCTAACTTCGAAAAATCACCAAGGGTGATCCGCAACGATTCTAATTCTATATTTCGGATATGTTCTAGAACTAAAAGTCTAGCTTCTATAGAATCAAACAGACCATGATTTGGACTATTCTACACCAAGATATCAATCGTATACCACAAGATGTACTGGCTGTAAAAGGGTGACGAAAATTAAAAAGAAAAGAAGAAGAAATTACCTTCAACTCTTCCAAGAGTCAAAGGAAGTTTCAAACCCTTCTTGTAACACCGTTTTTGGGCTCTAAGCCTTCTACTGGATCCCTATTTATAAATAAATAGTGGAGGTGCTTTAAGTCCTAATGTGATACAAATTGTGGCAGTTATAGGAGTCTAAGAAGGATTAAGTATCCTAGTTCAACTGAAAGGATGAGGAGGTGTCACAAGTCCTTATTTTAGTCAAAATAGTCAAAGAATTTGTGGAGGCCCACGTAACTACATGGAAAAGTAGTATTCCAGTTTGCTTGTGGCCATTAAATTTTTCACATAAAAAATCACTTCCATGATTAAATACCTCGTGGTATTTACACAACTGGAGTACTTAATATTGTAAGTCATTTTTTTGAATGAAAAATGTTAGACATTTGAGAAAGAAGATCTCTTCTTGGTTAAAAAAATATAGCTAAGGAGGTCCAAAAAATTCTTAAATGGTTCTTTTGGCAGTGTATCCCCATGAATAAGCAAGGATACTCATGCAAGCTTACTTGACAAAGTTATGTCACACTACTCTTGGGAGTAATTACTCTGAAGTAGTGCATGGATGACCAAAAAGGGATCTCGGAAAGAAGGAAATTATACTTCAAGCCTCGTCTTGAAAGTGCAACAAATTTACACCCCGACAAGTCTTAAAGTAGGGGGCATTTGTAAGCATGTAAATTTTATTAGAATTAAATTTATTAAATAATTTAGACTATATTTAAATGCAAGATATATTAGGCCAAATAAATATTACGGGCTAATATAATTGAATTAATTATATAAGTCAAATACATATGGGTTAAATAAATAGGTCCAAATCTATTGGGCTATAAGTGATGAGCCCACCTCATTAAGCCCCAGATATCTTCTTCCTCGAGGCCCAGTTTGGCGCCACATGTGAAATGATGTGGCCCACAAAGTCAGACGGAAGAGCCAATAAGATAATGCCACATGTCAAAATGACAAGGCATGCCAAGTCAAATTAAAAGGCCAATGAAATCGTGCCACATGTGCAAGTGACATGTTCTGGCCAATCAAATGCGGCCTTGACACGCTTCAATCTCATTGATCGGAAAGAGTTTGTTCTAGTCATAACTCTTCCCTTCTACAACTATAAATAGGGGTCTTCATAACTTAGAAAATAAACCAGAAGTTATAGCAAGAAGCAAAAAAGAACTTGTGGATCAAACGCTGCAAATTCCTCCACAAGTTTCAAGCTTCAAGCAATCAAGTTCAAGCTCAAGAACGAAGAGCAAATCAAGTTCAAGCTCAAGAACGAAGAACAAGTGAAGTTCAAGCTCAAGAACGATAGAACAAATCAAGGTTCAAGGAGTGCGAGTTCAACTCAAAGTTCGTGCTAGTTGAATTCAAGATCATCATTCGTGGCAACAAATATAGATTTAAGATCAACCTCAATGGCTCTTGAACTTATTTACTATTGGAAAGAAGAATCAGAGGATTCATAGAGATTATAATACTCAAATATTTGAAATAAAACACTATGATTGTTGTAATATTTTTTGGTCTTGATTTTATTTCTCGACGCAAACTTATTGTCTACAGACACTAAGACCCATAACTATTTTATTCCCTCTCTTGCATCCAATAGTACTTCAAACCAAAATGCTCACTCTGAGGAGACTTTCTGTGCATCCAAAGCTATTTCTTTCATCTAATACTATAATGTAGAATCAATAATAATATATAAATACTACAAGTCTCAGCACCATCCAGGCAAATCTCAAGTCTTAGCCATACACAGATCCGGGAATCCTTAGGTACCACATATTGAATTCTTGAACCCATTAGAACCTCCTCGAGAGTCGTCCACTCTGCTGTAATCTCTAATGTACAACCAGTACACGTCGAATGACTTGTGCTCCATTAGCACGCAAATAACTTAAGAAGCAACCTCATCCTTAAGGAACTGATTGAATCCTTTCTCCTTTCGTACTACATCCACAATGAATATCAAACATGAGTCATTCCACAACCTTCATATATCAATAAAATATATCACATCAATGCATCCAGCAATTCTTTCCCAAATTATCCTCGATGACACCCTTCTCAAACTGCATCCAACCCACAAGCATATCTAAGTCCATGAACTACAACAACACAATTCCCATATGACCCGATTGTCGATGGTAGACTCTTGCCACTTGGCTTAAAGCCACAGACATATCATCTGATGACCCATAATTTATTTCTTCTTAACCTCCATGGTCCCACACTTTACTCGATTCAACTTCTCATAAGCTCATATAACACCAGTCATACACATTCGAAATCATCAGCTCAATTGCGTACTCATCCTTGTGCAATCCTGCCAACTTTCTACAGCGACCCGAATTCACATTGTAGTATATACATTCCACTTGATAAAAGAAAAACTCTTTATAGGAGCCTCATAAGGACTGTACAACCTCAAACTCAAAAAACTCCAGGAACAACCACTGGAGTTTGAGCTTAGTTCCTAGAGTTTGACATGTGCAATTAGAACTTTACCAATAGTTATTGAAGTTTAAACCTTTTTCTGTTCAAACTTTAGGAATAATTCCTGAAGTTTGAGTTATTGTCTCGTACTCGAATGCTGGCTTCAGATTTGATCTCAGCCTCGTGCTTAGCTTCGCCGTTAGTCGAGTCGGCATCTTATGGGCTGACAACTTACTTCGCCCGTTGGGATCTCGAGTTCGAGTTCCGGTCCGATCCAGTCCCAGGTGCATAAAAGTAAGGGAAACATAAGTTATACTCCGTACATACGGGTAGGACAAGCTTGTTATTTCAAAGAATTACACAATAGGCTATCGTCCCTTCCTGAGAGAGAGGGGGCCCTGTGCATAAAGTATAGATTTGTATCTAACGTTAATATAGCAAATAGGATTGTAGACGTGCTCAGTGCATAGTAGCCGTAATCCTACTTTGACAACTCATACTCACGACGTACCAAACCCATCACTACAGCAAGACGTGGCTTTCATATAGATATCAAACATAATTTCGATTTCATGCGAAGATCTGACCTTGGTTGGTTCGGTTATTTCAAAAGCTTGCCTACAAATTTCTCAAGTTGGTGTTTGTAATGAGAGGGTGAGGCTACGATAACCGGGAAGTGGAACTCTGACTGAATTTAGATCTAGAGGAAACTAAAATTTTGGCTAGAAAATTCCCCACAGACGGCGCCAAATTGTTGGACTAAAAAGCATTAGACATGTTTGTTAAATTAATTTAAATAAGAACATTTGGGGAAAATCCTAGCCGGAGATAATTTATTCTAGATCTGAGATAGAAGGTAGGAATAAACAAGCATAACTGAATGTAAAATTTGGTTATTGTTGCGATCGAATATCATAATGTAAGAAATAGATGATTATTCCAATAATATCAAATGATAATGAAGAATACACAAATGAAAAGTGTCACCATTCTTGAGCAAAACCGACTTCTGTACATTTGATAAAGTCGAATTACAAATTAATACTGAGATTCTAAGCTCTTATCTCCCTTTTTAGCGAGGAGCCTGAGATTTAGGGAATATCTTCACTTCTAGAGAGATGTATCTCTTTTTGTGTGTGTGTTCCTGTCAGCCCCCCCTTATGTCACACTCTTTCATGATATTTATACCAAACACTTTCCTTACCCAGCGGTCCTTAACCGGAGTACCTAAGTTCTTGGAAAATCCCGTAGAATATTCCTCTAAAATGTCTAAGTGTTGAGCTAGCTTTCAGGTTGAATCGGGTGTTTGACCTCGACCATGACTGAATCACTCGCCGGTATATTGCTTCCCATACGTGACCTCGGCTTGGTTGACTCTTGGTCGTTCTTCCTTGAGCAGAATTCTTTTGCTTAGATTTTGACCTATACAGTTAGTCCCTCCGTCCGTCGGGGTTGCCTTTGACGAGCCTGATGGGCGGACTTTGCCAGTTGCACATTATGAGAAATCTGAGCACATTGGCCGAAGAGTGACTCCCCCCCCCCCTTTTTTCTGGCGAGACGGCAACGTGATGCTTCAAGAAACGCACCTAACTGTTACGTCAGTTGAAATGACATTGTTTCATCATATTCCCCATACATTACATTGTTTCCCTCGCTTCTTCCGTGTTGAAATTAATGAGGCAACATTTGGGATTTCTCGATTGGGGTGTCTATAATCTTATAAATAGGGATAGGCACTCCTCATTTGAATTGTTGTATTTTTAGAACCTTTAAAGCCCTAGTTCTTTTCTTCTTCGAGTTTCCAGCTTCTGTGCTTTCTTTCCCCCTTCAGTACCTTTTGCTACTGTCATCTCCTTCATCTTTGTATTTCTTTTTCGCGATCGGAAAAGATGGCCAGTGCTACATCAGACCCTGTGACGTTGATTGCGGATGAACCTCCTCATGAGGAAGGAGCGGCTATGGTGGAAGATGAAAACTTCCCCACCTTTGACGAGATAATCCCGTGCTCCGGGAAGGCTAGGTCGGACTTTAAAAACCTACCTGAGGATGAACCTGAACCTGTTATTTCTATGATGAATGCGGCGGCGATTACTGTATTTAGGACTAAGTGGCGAATCCCAGCCCATGTTGAAATCGTTCCCGCTGGTAGTGATGTAGTACAAGTACATCGCCTGGGGTACTGCACATTTTACGCGTACCCGTTTGTCATCGGCTACACGCTTCCTCTTCCTTCCTTGGCGGAGGGTTTTTGCCATTTTTACAACATATGCCCGCCTCAGCTCTCTCCGTACATATACAAGCTTTTCCTCATGCTTATCAAACACGCGAAGCTGTCCAGCCGTGGTATTTCTCTACACCATGTGCTTCACCTCTTCGCCCCAAGTTTTCACAGGGGCACGATGATTCATATGCGTCATCGCGGGACCAAGGGGTTGGTGGTGATGATGGACGATAAAACCAATCATCGTTTCTGGGAAAATTTCTTCTACGTAAAGACAGCACATGTGGTATCTGACCCCAGCGGATTCCCCAAGGAGTGGAACTTTGCCCGTAAGTGTTTTCTTTCTAAAGTGAACAACTTATTTTGGGGTAATCTGATCGTTCTCTTTCTACCTTTGCAGCCGAGCGGGAGCCTCCGTTACCAGTTGCTGACATTCGCGACTGGGTGAGTCGGGTTTTGCCCCACTATGGGGATTCGCGAGTGGTCGTATTTCAATAAGAGGTTTGGGCGTAGACCTGCGGCCGATGAGTTACCTTTGGCTTTAATTGCTAGCCTTTATACCGTCGTTTTTATCTTCTTATCACTTTGTTTATAGGTCAGAGGTCCACAAGGAGGGCGATGGCTCCTATGCTTGATTTTCGCCAGTTGGGTATCTTTATCGAGCCTGCACTCGCCATGGCTGCAAGTGAGCCTGCTCAGATCGCTGTTGTTTCGCAGACTACAGCTTTGCGCGGGCTTGGCCGCTCAGATGTTGCTCCCCTAGCGGGGATTCCGGCCCCCGCAATTCATTTGTTGGGCGAATCGTCAGAGGGCGAAGACGAGGAGGCTCCTTTAAAGAGGCGAAGGATAGTGGCTGATGGAGTGACTAGGACCGAGGGGTCTTCGAGGGGTGAACCCGTGTTGGCGGTGTCCGAACCGGCCGATGGCACTAGTTTGGGCGTGGAAACCGTGCCTCCTCCGGTCGTGGAGATGGCTCCCTTGGAAGGGGGACAGAGTTCGAAGGCCGCTGCGGTCGTTCTGAGCGGTCCATCGACTTCACAACAGGCCCGTGCTCCTTCTTCGGCCAGCGAGAGCGCAAAGGGCGTAGTTGTAGATGACTACGAACGCGGTTCAGATATTGACACCAATGACATAAGCATGTTTGAGGTGGGGTTTACTTGGGTGGAGGCGGGGACGGATGATTCCTACCGCGTGACCAAGATTGCTCCAGAATGTGATTTGTTAGAGGATAGGTGAGCCTGGTGCCCCAATTTGCCCTTCTTTGTTCTGCTACTAAAATCAGGGCCCTTCAAAAGATCAGCGATGCCAGCCTATCACGGGGCCTAGCCGGAATGGCTTTGAGGGTGAGTCCATTGCTTTCTTCATTTTATGTCTCCTACTCTTGCTATTTTTTTCTTTTTGTTCTCTTTTCTTTCTTCAGACTTTCATCTTGGAGACTGAGAGTATCCACCGCGAGGAGAGGCGGGCTGCCGCTTTTCATAAAATAGTTTCAAAATACCACAGATACCGTGAGAAGTGTCGTGAGATGCATGCACGGCTCAGGGCGGGCGGCGATCCACAGTCCCCTATGGAGGAGTTGGAGCAGAAGGACGAGGACCTGATGTGGTCTATGAGCAGATGCAGCGAACTCGAGGGGCTGCTTAGGGCTAAAGAAAAAGAGTTCGAGGTGGGCAAGGGAGTTGCAGCTGAGTGTGTTGATCTTCAGGCGAAGGTGGTTGCCCTGCGGGCGGATCTTGAGCAGAGTGACACTAGGATCGCCGGTCTAAGTGTTGAATTGGTGGAGAAGGTGACCGAATTGGAAGGGAAGGCAACCGAGCTGGAGAGGGCTGGGGGGCTGGAGTAGCAGCATTGGCGAGGGCTGCAACACTGAAAGATTCTATCCGCGTTCTCAGGTCTGAACGTGCAATTGAGATAGAAACGACTGCTCTGAAGGAGGCGCAGCTTGACGAGCAGATTGGCGAGCTTGAGAGAGACGTCTCGAGCCTGGGTGATCAAATTACTGCTCTCGAGGCTGAGAGGGCGCATTTGTTAGCTTCTACTCCTCCTGCGCCCGCCTCTGTTGATGTTCCTCGCCCTTTGTACGAGATGTGGGTCCATGCTGAGGCTCAGCGAGATATATATAAGGGCTTGTTGGCAGCGGGGAATGTTCCTGAAATCGCTTTCGAGGAAGCTCGTGTTAAATCGTGTGAGGCCCAGCTTGCCTGCGATTATGACTCCACGACGCCGGAGGCTGGTGGAGTTGATGAGGCCGAGGACGGGCTTACCTTTGACGATGAACATGTCACGACCCAAACCGACGGGCTGCGACGGGTGTCCGAGTTCTACCTGTCGAACACCCTTAAGCACGCGTCTAAGATATAAACCTGAATGACGTCTGCTGAATTACGAGAATAACATACATGAAGGAAACCTGCCAAAAATGCATATGTACATATACATGCGGAATACAGTGGGCGAGCCGGCAAGGCCGCTATAGACAACTATATACCCAAAATGAAAGCCGACAAGGCCACATACTATCCAACTATACATAACTGTCTACAGACCTCTAATAGAAATACAACTGTACAAAGGTGGGACTGAGCCACGTCATACCCATATATCTATATACAAACATATCGTACCAAAATCAAAAGCAGCTCCAGATCAAGTGGAGCACGCCAACTCTCGCTGATCAAGATCCTAAGAAGGGGGACCGTCGACTTGCCTACCTGCACCTGTGGGCATGAAACGCAGGCCCCGTGAAATAGGGCGTCAGTACGAAAAATGTACTGAGTATGTAAGGCATGAAAATTAGTACATAAAAGACATAAATGAAACATGGAATAAAGAAATCCATCTGTAAATCTGAATAACTTTGTAAATTCTGAAACATTTATAATGTCATGCACGTGCATATAAATGTCGTGTCATGCATAGGTATAGGTGTACGTAACATCATCAAGACACTGAGGGCACCCCATCTTTTCGAAATTTCTTGGATCTTCTCGCGATAAGTCCCTGACTTTTGGTAGTTAACTCGAGCGGGGTCGAATTTAACCTACTGATTCGGGCGAGGTCGAGCTTGACTTATTAGCTCGAGCGAGGTCAGATTTGACCTGCTAATTCGAGGTCGAACTTGACTTATTAACTCGAGCGAGGTCAGATTTGGCCTGCTAATTCGAGCGAGGTCGAATTTAATTTGTTAATTTGAGCGAGGATGAATTTAATTTTAAATCGAGCGAGGTCAGATTTGACCTACTAATTCGAGAGAGATTGAATCTTGATTTTCTAGTTCAAGCGAGGTTGAATTTGACTTGATAATTCGAGCGAGGTCGAATTTTGACTTGCTAATTTGAGCGAGGTCGAATTTAATTTGTTAATTCGAGCAAGGTCAGATTTGACCTGCTAATTCGAGCGAGGTAGAATCTTGACTTGCTAATTCGAGTGAGGTCGAATGTATGTTAATTCGAGCGAGGTCGAATGTAGATTGATTCGAGCAAGGTTGAATGTAAGTCGATTCGAGCGAGGTCGAATGTAGACTCAGAAAATAATTCAAGTGAGATTGAATGTATATTTCCTTTGCGTTGGCGCGGTTGTGTACATTTGGCGTTGTTTAAGAATGTCATACTGCTCTGTTTATTCATTGGAGAGTATTACATATTTCCGTTCGATCCGTACATACATTCGAGGAGTCCCATCTATCTAGTCCCTTCATCGCTCGGCCTAGAGAAGTAGTCGATAGGCGGGGCAATGAATGTCTTGCTCAAGCTTGGGGACGTCTTAATGTATGGACAAGATCAAATTTTAGCTAGTTGTATTGTCACATAGTTGCTTTGGCGAGTGCGTGGGTGAGTTTCACGCACTTATGTTCTGTCTGCATGTTGGAGAGATTCGTATATTTTTCGGGTTGGTGGCCCAGTCCTAGTCTATACAGGCTTTTCCCTTTATGGCGTTAAGCACCAACTTGTTGGAGAGATTCGTATATATTTCGGGCTGGTGACCTAGTCCCTGTCTATACAGGCTTTTCCCTTTATGGCGTTAAGTACCAACTCGTTAAGGGGGGGGGAGTTACTCGACCGTTGCCTGCAGGATGATATGGTGTGGAACGTTTTTCTGATGTATTGTTTTGATGGCGTTTGTTCCTTGTTCGTGCATCTAGGAGAATGCTCCTGTTCCTATCCCAATCCAAAAGAAAAATAACAAGTTAAACCCAAACGAAATCATTTGTTACCTTGACCTGATTGGTTGGCGAGGGGAGAGAGGCGCTGTAGAATGACTCGTTTTGTCCCGTACTCGAATGTTGGCTTCAGATTTGATCTCAGCCTCGTGCTTAGCTTCGTCGTTAGTTGAGTCGGCATCTTATGGGCTGACAACTTACTTCGCCCGTTGGGATCTCGAGTTCGAGTCCCGGTCCGATCCAGTCCCAGGTGCACAAAAATAAGGGAAACATAAGTTATACTCCGTACATACGGGCAGGACAAGCTTGTTTTTCAAAGAATTACACAATAGGCTATCGTCCCTTCCTGAGAGAGAGGGGGCAGTGTGCATAAAGTATAGATTGGCATCTAACGTTAATATAGCAAATAGGACTGCGGACGTGCTCAGTGCATAGTGGCCATAATCCTACTTTGACAACTCATACTCACGACATACCAAACCCATCACTACAGCAAGACGTGGCTTTACATATATGAAACATAATTTCGATTTCATGCGAAGATCTGACCTTGGTTGGTTCGATTATTTCAAAAGCTTGCTTACAAAATTTTCAAGTTGGTGTTTGTAATGAGAGGGCGAGGCTACGATAACCGGGAAGTAGAACTCTGATTGACTTTAGATCTAGAGGAAACTAAAATTTTGGCTAGAAAATTCTCCACAGACGGCGTCAAATTGTTGGACTAAAAAGTATTAGACCTGTTTGTTAAGTCAATTTAAATAAGAAGATTTGGGGAAAATCCTAGCCAGAGATAATTTATTCGAGATCTGAGATAGAAGATAGGAATAAACAAGCATAACTGAATGTAAAATTTGGTTACAGTTGCGATTGAATATCCTAATGTAAGAAATAGATGATTATTCCAATAATATCAAATGATAATGAAGAATCACAAATGAAAGAGTAATCATTCTTGAGCAAGACTGACTTCTGTACATTTGATAAAGTCGAATTCAAATGAATACTGAGATTCTAAGCTCTTATCTCCCTTTTAGCGAGGAGCCTGCGATTTAGGGAATATCTTCACTTTTAGAAAGATATCTTTGTGTGTGTGTGTGTTCCTATCAGCCCCCCTCCCCCCCTCCCCCATTATGTCACACTCTCTCATGATATTTATATTAAACACTTTTCTTACCCATCGATCCTTAACCGGAGTGCCTAAGTTCTTGAAATATCCCGTAGAATATTCCTAAAAAATGTCTAAGTGTTGAGCTAACCGTTCAGGCTGAATCGAGTGTTCGACCTCGACCGTGACTAAATCACTCGCCGGTATATTGCTTCTATACGTGATCTCGGCTTCGTTGACTCTTGATCGTTCTTCCTTAAGTAGAATTCTTTTGTTCAGATTTTGACCTATACAGTTAGTCCCTCCGTCCGTCGGGGTTACCTTTGACGAGCCTGAGTTGTGAGAAATCTGAGCACATTGGCCAAAAAGCAACGACACAGAAGAAAAATGTACGTGAAGTTACCTAAATATTGTATATTAGTTACTAAAAAAATTGGTAAATTCTCAATAGGGGCAATCATGAATTCTTTTGAAAATATGGAGGAATGAATAAAAAGGAAAAGAAAAAATTGGATTGAACTCCGCCACATTGGAGTGACAGCCGTCAAGTCAAATTTGGATTGAGCAAACAAAAAAGAAAAATCAAAAAGTCGTGGTAGTGTAATTTTGGGCGTCCTCCTTTCCCAGCATTCGCTTTCCCTTTCACAGTAGAAAAATCAACCCCTTCATACATAGAGATTATAGAGAAACCCAGAAAAAGGGGGATACCCACTTTCTCAATGGACGCTGCAGCAGTTGATAGGATCATTGAGAAGCTAATAGAAGTTCGATCATCGAAGCCTGGAAAGTTGGTGCAGCTGTCTGAGTCTGAAATCAAGCAACTGTGTGTTACCTCTCGTGATATCTTCCTCAAACAGCCCAATCTCCTTGAACTTGAAGCACCCATCAAAATTTGCGGTACTAACTATTCCCTTTAACCACTATATATTGGAACTGTATGCATTTCTTGGTGAGATATCGTTTAACCCTTGCTCTGTATACTTTTTTGTTTCCTTTTAAAGAAAAAAACATTGCCCCGTTTTACTTTTGTATCAACCGACTGGCTGGATACACCTTTCTGTTTGTTTTTGTTCGACTCTATGAGTTTTTGCTCTATGGTTGCTCGAAGTTTCTCGCTAAGTGCTTGTTAGGTTTAGAACTGAGAACCTTGTTCTATAATCCCTTTGATCCCGTTAACTTTAAAGGGAAAAATGAAACTGAAAGGTTGTCAGAGTCTAATTTACCCTAAATATTTTGAGTAAAAGGAAATTCATCAGAGAAAGTTCTGGTCAACTCTGCAGCTTTACCTGGGTTTGAAATGTTGCATGTTTATACCATACTAATGCAAAATGACGTATTAAGAAAATATCATAAAGATTGCAAAATGTGTTTGCTCTGGCCTAAGGTTTAGGACGCCGTCTCTAGGATATTGAGGTTTCAAAGTGATGTTGTATGTGCTTGAAGAAAACTATAATGGTTTACTTTGAAGAAAAACCACCAACTCTGAAGCCGACTTCCTCTAGGGATTTGGTGCCTCTGGCAATCCAAGTGAAGAATAATGTTACCATACGATGAAAAAATCCACTATCTACGTTAAGTATACCTTCAACTGGAGGGTGATCCATTGCCACTGCTATAAGTCCTCGCGGTTTACATCTGCTCTTTTTGATCAGGAGATTACCTTATTTGGCTACTTCCCTTTTTCATCAGAAGTAGGCTACCATTTTCTAATCAACAGCTCATCATCTCTTTATCAGTCGCCATTCTGTGTCCTATTTGCTATTTAGACGCTTTAGGGGAACAAAACTATGGCAGTCATCATGGTATCATGCCTTTTTGGTTCTTCTCTGTTGCTATACATTTTTTTTTTGGTTGGAAGCAGTATACTAGTCTTAACTTGTACGAGTTTCAGTTTTGACTTCATAGACCTCTTTCTATTCAATATTTTTAAGTGACATGTTGAAGTAGCTTTTGTATGTGCAAGGATTACTCCTTCAGTTAGATTAGAGATGTTGCTTAAACTCCATTCGTCAAATATGAAGTCATTGGTTAAAGTTGCATTTAACTGGGGGCTTCACTGCTCTATCGAAAACAAGGGGTGTCACTGTTGTTTCGAAAAGATGCTGATTTTTTGGTTTATATATTGCATGTAACTAATATTAGATTTTTCCTGAACCATCCCAGTTTTCTCGGTTTTACGGCGTTATCTGTTAAGTTCAGTTAATTTGCGGTGCTTAAGTTATAAAAAAGACGCATAAGAATGTTTACTAGGATGCCTCATTTATCATGTAAAATAAGAAAATTTAACTTAACACGAAAAATTATAAAACTCTCACTACATTTTGCATTACCTATAAAAGAAAAAGTCTTCACTATTAAACCAAGAAAACTAGTAAGTGATTACTTATAAAAAAAACTAGTAAGTGATATTTATGTTAAAAGTAGAAGACCAGATGAGCAACAATAACTTCTCTCTGCCGTCATCAGAAATGTCATTTGAAAGCTTTGACTTCTGTTAGTTGGCATTAAACTTTGGCGTCTGTTAGTTGTTGAAGCCAGGGATGATACTGGATCACCAATAGAGGTAGATGCCAACTTGGGGCCGAGTTGCGATCCTTTTGTTCCGCTGCAGGTTAAGCCATGTAACTGGCTTTTGCAGCAGTTTTCATTTGATATCATCCTCAGAATGGAGACAAGAGTGAACAGTGACCATAGTTTCTCGCAAAACTGAATGGGAATGTTGATTGATTCTTGTGCTCTCCAACTCTTGAGGAGTACAGTTCAATTGATACTTTGTCAAAAATCACTAAAGATATCAATTGTTGCACCAGATTCTGGCGAACTGGAACCTAATATGACACCTCAAGTTAGTAATTTTCATGAAGATAGCCAAAGTAATAAAAAGAACAAAAGTTGATACATTTGACAAAATAAGAAAAATAATAGAATGTAGATGTGGTAATTTACCAGGTTTGACCTGTAATACAGAGAAAGAAGGTGGAGAAAATCCTCACACCGGTGGTTGCCTAGATGTCTCCTGTAGGACGAGGATGGGATTTCCTCCCATGTTCTATGTCTGAGCGAGCTTATGTATCTCGATTGCATGGCTCAAAATGGCATTGAGGGTGCTTTGAGTTGTTTTTAATCATCTCGTGTTGTCTACCGAAGGAATCTGCCTTTTATGTCCATTTGAAATCTTACTGTGGTTCATCTGGATTGGTTACTTGGGGTGGTTCTCTGTATTGTGCCATTTGTAGTTAACATTTCTCCAAAAGAAATGGCTAGTCAAGCACACATTCCTTTTATTGTGATGGTTGTCAATTGACATGACGCTAAGATTGGCGTAGGGACGGGTATGGTATTATTGCCAAGTGGAATTTACACAGATAAATTGACAGTGTTGAATCTTTATGTAATTCTCGAGCTCTCCTATTCTCGACCCAGGAAGTTGAGGAAGATGTTCATTGTTGTGCCTTGACTTTTACCACTATTTTTTTATTGGTAATATTCATTACCAATGTTCAATGGATGACCTGCTCGTCTTTAAAGCTTCAAGATGAATCGACTCAGCCTTTACAGGCTCATATATCGACAACAATTTACTAGATTGTTACATAAAATATGATATATCAAGACAAAGGAAAACTAAAATTAGGTGGATTAATAAAGAGGAACTAAAACAAGTTAACTTCGTTTTCTTATGCCTTTTTTTTTTTTTTTTTTTTTTTTGATAAGGTAAAGATTTTATTAGTAAAGGTACCAAGATGGTACAAAGTTTATATCAAGAGCAGCCAAACACCTACAGCAGCAGAAAGTCAGTTACAAGTTTCCTAACGAATCCAAAAACTCTAATTACTGATCCACACTCTCAACTAAATGTTGTTTACGCCAAAAAAATAATTTTTGCAAACAATTATTTTTAATTCTAGAGATGTGAATCCTCCTATTCTCAAAGCAAGCATTGTTTCTTTCTTCCCAAATGGTCCAGAAGATGCATAAAGGAATGGTCCTCCAAAGCTGCTTCTTATGGGTACTACATGCAGTGCATTTATTATGTCTTGTAGTTCCATAAAACCCTGTCTCTATTGCTTTTCCATAACTCCAAATTTTTGTTTGACTCCCTTGCTAGTTGCAAATTAACACAATATTATCTGCAAATAGCATGCGCCACAGAACCTCGTTCTCTATTTTATTGGTTAGCTCATATCTAATTAGGGTAAAACAAGTATGAGTTGATGGCAGACTTGGGTGTGAACTCATGTTTATTGGGCATGTCCTGCATCTCCTCCCACTTTTCTTGTGAGTACTCATTTGTACATATCCTTTATATCATTTATATTCTGAAAGGAATTCATTTCTTCTCAGATATCCACTAAGGAATTTTTCCTGACACGTCGTCATATGCTTTCTCTACATCACTAAATATTATGTCAGTTGCTTACTATTAGTATAAATTCGATAATTATTTTTAGGGAAAATGTAGACATAAATCTATTGTGGACTGTGGTTCTTCGTCACCTTCGTAGTGTCCCCAAGTTTATGCTCATCATTCCAAGTCTGTCATATAACTCATAATTTTAATACCATAGTAGTTTGTGCGACTTTGAATATCATTTTTGTTCTTATAAATAAAAAAGAACTCTTCCTCCAACGTTTGGGCCTCTTTCCTCTCCTTAATAAACTTTGAATAGTTTGGTTAGTGATTTTACTCTAACTAGGGTAAAGACACATCCAAATCTCTATGATACCCTATGGACCATGGGCTTTTCTCCCTTACATTTTCTCTGCTACTCCTTTACTTGAGCAGACCTAATTCCCAGCAATCTAATGGATTAATGTATGTGTTATTGAATAAACGAACCAAATGACAATTTTGGTCCACAATTTGCATGGAGAAGACCATCACAGTCAATTGCTAAGAAAATAATCTACCAAATGCAATATGGTAGTGCAGTTTCTGATATTGTTGGTACCCAACAAATAAAATGGGGTCTACTCTTTAATCAGGATTGATCAGCTTGGTGCTACATATAGTATACGTGGAGCCTGGAGCAATTTGAGGACCCATCGATGGTAGCTGCTATAATAAAATAGAGAATGAGCGACTTTGGGATCGGACTAAATTGTCTGTGGTGGGTTAAAGAGGCATCACAGCACTTGCACAATATCTTACTTGGTCTGACAATGGTGAACTTGTCCCAAAGGAAGAGGGCTTTTTTTGGGGGGTGGGGGGTTGGAAGAAGAAAAAGATGCCATGGCGATGGGCATGCCTAAGGAGATGTGTTTTAATACAGCGTTTGGAGACAAAGTTATGATTCAACCATATAATAAGCCAGTGCGTAATTATGTGAAAGTTCTGATGTGAGATATGCAAATTCGTGATTGTTAAATTGACTGTACTACTTGAGCTAGGTAAAACAGATATACTCCAATGTAATGAAGTAATAGAACGAAAAATTTGTGCCTTTTTAATATATAATGAACCAGATTTAGTTATTTAATACAGTCAAGGGTAAGCTAACCATTGTCTTTTTCTCACTTAAGTTTCCTTCTGTGTTAATTCCTCCTTATTTACATGTTTTTTCTTTTTCTTGTTTCAGGTGACATTCATGGGCAGTACAGTGACCTGTTGAGGCTTTTCGAATATGGTGGTTTTCCTCCGAAAGCTAACTACTTATTTTTAGGTGATTATGTAGATCGTGGCAGGCAGAGCTTGGAAACAATATGCCTCTTGCTTGCCTACAAGATTAAGTATCCTGAGAACTTTTTTCTGCTTAGAGGAAACCATGAATGTGCTTCAATAAATAGGATATATGGGTTCTATGACGAATGTAAGCGCCGGTTCAACGTGAAACTGTGGAAATCCTTTACAGACTGTTTCAATTGTCTTCCTGTGGCAGCACTTATTGATGAGAAGATACTATGCATGCATGGGGGTCTCTCGCCTGATCTTTCTAGCTTGGATCAGATAAGAAACTTACCACGTCCAACTGCCATCCCCGATACTGGTTTGCTTTGTGATTTACTTTGGTCAGATCCTGGTAAAGATGTGAAGGGGTGGGGGATGAACGATAGAGGAGTTTCATACACCTTTGGCCCTGATAAAGTTTCTGAGTTTTTGTCAAAGCATGACTTGGACCTTGTCTGTCGTGCCCATCAGGTAAAGGAACCCTGTTTTCTTTGTCCTGCTGTGCTTCTCCTCTGAGGTTATTGATTTGCATCTTTTTTTTTTTTGCAGGTTGTGGAAGATGGTTATGAATTCTTTGCTGAGAGGCAGCTTGTCACCATTTTTTCAGCACCCAACTACTGTGGAGAGTTTGACAATGCCGGTGCTATGATGAGTGTTGATGAAAACTTGTTGTGCTCTTTCCAAATTCTTAAGCCAGCTGAGAAGAAAAATAAGTTTATGATGTGATCAAAGATGCTTCCTACTTTTACAGAGGTAAATCTCTTCCCTGTCCTTGTCATAATGGCTGCTGACTTGAATATAAATGTTCTCTTGTTTATTATTTACTCAATGATGTCTACACGTTCTAGTGGTGGGGAGAGGAGGTACAGTTAAAATGCTTGTTAAAATCCATCTCTGCGACATCTGTATTTCAAGAGTTGCCACAATAAATGGCTGTCGTCTAAGCCTTTAACCATACTTGGAGTTTTTCAGTGATTTTTCTGGGGGAGGAGATCTTCGTCAAACTTGAAAGGATCTAGTTGGATTATAAATATCAAAAGAATAGCCTTTATTTGAAAACATGCTTGATATCTAGTAAGCATCCAATTAACCAAACGTTGGTTTGGTATTCAGCACTAGCCAGAAATGAGTATTTCCTTCACGCTTGTGGTAAAAAATTCAATGGAAGTTTTAAGATTTTAAAGTTCTATAATGTGGATCAGTTGATTAGACAAATTAATTGAGCTGGCACAATGAATTGGTTGGTTCAGTTTATATTAGACACTAAATTTCTGCTGTTCCGTTCTAGCTAGCTTCAGTTTATGTATTTTACTTCTTTTAAAACAGGTTTCTGGCTCTATATGTTTTTTAGCTGTCGATATCTTTCTCCTTTGCTCATTTTGTTCCGTTTCCACTATGTTGTTCGTTCATTCCTTGTATTCTCCTATCTGCTTCTCTTGTTTTTCCTTTCCTGGCCCGGTTTGTTTTGCCTCATGTAAACCCTTTCCTCTAGCGCTGACACGTCCTTTTAACCCTTGCAGAGTAATTTGCTGTGAAGCAGAGGTCATGATATCGTCTGCCTTCAAAGGTTGTTGAAGAAGCAAAGACTGCCGTGGTTGGTGCTTATTCCAGTTAGTTTGTTACTGTGAACTGGGTATGAGCATCGGCAGGAAGGCATTGTAGAACCTCTATATTTGTTCTGGTACAAAACAGTCTAACATGTACTAATATATTATTGAGAAATTTTATTTGCACTTGGATGGATAGAAGACTCGCATTTGAGCACGGAAACCGACATCTCTTTTGCCAAACTCCAGTAAGATGGGGAGCTGGGGACAATTGAGAGATCGCGTATTAAGGTGCTGACACACATATTAGGTCTATTACGCTGATGTTTATGATGCGGAGGAAATGCCTACTCTTTTGGTCGCTCAAAATAATTGTAGGCTCAGCTGCTGCTTGGCCTTAGGCAGTTGGAAATTTTGTGGGCATAGTGTTGCTCCTTAACAGAAAGCGCTTTCTCATTATAGTTCCATTGTTGTGCAACGGGGGAGATGCTTCAATTTCTATCGTATATGTCCTTTTTCAATCAGTTGATTTATGCCCGGAAGAATATTTAAAATCCACCACGCTTCTTTTTATTTTCCCCACATCTCAATTCTAAGCTTGTCGGATTCGGTTATATGAATCTTCATATCCATTTCATCCCATTTGGATCTGGATTATCGCAATACTCAACGAATTTAGCTTGTCTAACGTTAGTAGTTCCTTACATATCCCCTAACATATGAATCTCAAACAACCGAGATTTCTCTGTAAAAGTCTGATCCCTCCCAGAATATACTGAATTGCATGCAGTTGGCTGGCTGGTCATTTATTGTACACATTACAACAGTGTGGACTTGGGCAATTCTCCTAACCTGGATGAGACCATGGCAGCTAGCAGTGTGCCCTCCTTCCCTCATTGCATGATTGTGCCATCTAAGCAAAACTCTATACCAACTTTCGAGGTAGAAGTTCAAGCCATCCCAATACCTGCTTTCGTAGTGTCACAAGGAATCCAGACTATACGGCACTTGTTATGCAATATATGATCAACTATATGCCTAGTCTAGTGTAAGATGATCTCGTAGGTCAACTGTATATTAGATAGGTTTCGAATTTATACGCCTGAAAAAGTTGTTAGAGAGGTTTCCGTTATGATATTTTCTAAGAAGAGTGACTCCATATCCTATTGGCTTTTCCATGCTAGTTGTTGATGGGGGCATGCTTTTGTAACGACCCGATCGATCGTGTTGAACTTTAGTGTAAGACCCCGTAAAAATTTCGCCAAGGAATTTAAGGTTTTGTGGTGCCGTGTACGAATGCGGCACGGACTTTTTGGGTTGAAGAATGCACTGAGGAGTTGATGAAATTTTTTGGCAGAAGAAGGCAATTCTGCGGTCAATTTCGCGACCGCATAACCATTTCGCGAGCCGCATAATCATCACGGAATTGAGCAGAAAAATAGTTAAATTTTGAAGGTTGTTTTGCGGTCCATTATGCGATTGCATACCTGTTTCGCGGTACGCACTTCCGTCGCGAATTTGGCATGAAGAATTTTGGAGGGGGATTCTGCGGTCCATTTTGCGGTCGCATAATTGGTCTGCGGACCGCAAACATGGCCACAGACTTGTCCAGGCCAGCCCAGGTTTTGGGATCGTTTTTGCAGTCCATTTTGCGAGCCGCATATCTATTCTGCGGTCCACTTGCTACCGCAGGGTTGAGTTCGTATCCATTTTCTATTTTTTATAACCCGACCCCATTTTGATTAAAAGCCTTTGGGGCTCATTTTGAAGGCAAAAATATGATATTTTTAGAGAGAAGTAAGAGTATCTTAGAGAGAGAGGGAGAAGACCTAGCAACTCTACTCATCCATTCTTTCCCCAATCTTCAAGAATCAAGGAAGTCATTTACTAAACCATCATCTATCTGGGTAAGTCCTTCTCCTAAGTTTTCATGCAAGAAGTTATGTGTCTAAGTATGTTGTGGGGTTGGAGATAGGCCATGCATGTGCCAATTGAAAGTAGTATGTGGGGTTCTTGAACTATTTCGGATAGTTTCTTGTTGAAATTGGTTGAGGGAGTAAGGGATTACCATTATAGAGCCTTGCATTCGATTTTGCATAGTAGGTGTTTGACAAAATTTCCAAAAAAGTTATATCATGAGAATCCTTCTAATTATTATACGATTTTCGCTATCTTCCTATAGATTGTTGATATTGCTAGAAGTGTTGGGACGTTGTAGTAACCTAAGTAAAGCTCAAGAAGGTATGTTGGCTAAACTTCTCTCTTAGAATCGAATTCCATGATAGTCCCGTAAGTTTCAAGTATGGGTGGCCCAGGTTCCTAATCCCCATGTTCCGAGTTGTTCCTAATAGGTTCGATTATCCCAAGTAAGCGCTGTGTTGAAACATTTTACGCAAAACATGTTCCAATTGCTCCTATCTTATCATGATCTCTTTCGTGAATGTGTTCAAATATAGTTTATGTATTAAAATGTTACGACTTCGATTCATGTTTCAAAGGAAAGTTTATTAAGCTTAATTTGGAAAGAAAGCTCAACGTGCTTAAGACTCATATTGCTCATATACATATTTGAGGTCTTGAGTCCAAATGCCCTTAATTGTTGATAACCTATGATGATTTTTGGAAGTGAACGAAGTGAGAGCGAGATATAAACGTGGCCATGGTTGTTGCCACTAGTGCATTTGATTTGAATTCGTGTTTCAATCGTAAATCAATATGCTCTCCTTTATAAATATTTCCAATGTGATTTAAGCTCCTACATACTCATGAGTTGAAATTATGTATTGCTCTTTTTGGGAAAAAGTATGTCAAGAATAAATAGTGTCTCACTCGTTTATGATTTTTTTTACTTGTGCTGCGATTGCAAGTCATGTTGCTCCATACTTGGGAAAGAAATCTATTGTGTTTAAAACCTTCATTACTAATGAATTTAAAGTTATGATGTCCGGAATATTCTATATTTGATGTTTGTGATGATGATCCTTGAAAGTAAAGAAATGAAAGTGTGGAATATGAGATATGGCCACCGTGCCTTGAATGAAGAATCATATATATGGCCAAGAGAGCCAATGAAATAATGATGTTGTGAGTGGTTGAAAGTACTAATGAAGCGATATATGGTGTGAAAGGTTATGAGGTGAATGTGTTTGTATTTATATTTTCTTTGTGTGCAAAACAAAATATTTTTGGGAGTATCATTAGTGAGCCAAGGAAGGGTGCTTTGTAACGGCCCACACACCCGAAACTACACGTGCCGGTGTAGGAGTGGGTTGAGATATTCCCAATGATTGTGATGAGATTGATGTGTTGAGATTGTTCCCCTTAATTGGGATGAGATTGATGTTAGTTGCGAATTGGAAGTCGACCTACACGGCATATGTGGGGAGACGGCCTAGCCGATCGGGTGGAGATCAGACGCCATGTGATTCCTACTCTTGGTATCACCATTTTTTTCGCATCACCATGTCGATCCACATTGATTGTGGAGAGATGGCTCAGCCGATCGAGTTTGTGATCGGACTCCATGCCTTGTATATGGTGTGATGATCGGAGGTTAATGATCTCCCAACCAAAAATGTTAATTTTTTATAATACGTTTTAACTTGGCATTTGGATATCATTGGTTGTTACTTGCTGCTTTCATGATTATTCCCTTGTTATATTGGCATTCTATTTCATGAGAGGATATTTGGTTCTATATACTAGTACTCTTCCATATGTACTAACGTCCCTTTTACCGGGGGCGCTGCATCTTTAATGGATACAAGTGATTCGTCAGCGGGCAACATTGATCCTCGTTAGCAATTACTCTCTACTCAGCAGGTTTTGGTGAGCCCTATTCTGTTCTGGGCCTTATGTCACTTGACGTTTTACTTTGTGTTTTGAGGTATATCCAGGGACTTGTCGCCAATACTTCCATACTACTCTTCTGCTGTACTTAGAGGCTCCGTAGACAGGTTGTTGGTGGTGTTCGATGTTGGGTAATGAACTAGAAGTGTTGGTATTTGACAAACACTTTTTCCCTCGTAACTATGAACTTGTAATATTTTGAAAATTGTAAAATGAATCTCCTTTGAGTAATGGAAAAAGAATGTGGAACACTTTACTTTTCTCATTTCTATCTCTTGTTTAAGACTTTGATTAGCTTTATATTATGTATTATGACTTGCATGTATGGTTGGTTTTGGTTTTCGGGCAGTCCGGGATTGATTTGGAAGAATTTTTCTTGTTTTAGAAGTTTTAAGTTGGAAGAGTTTACCAAGGTTTGACTTTTGGGTAAAGGACTCGGAGTCGGACTTTAATTATTCCAGTAAGTTTGTATGATAATTTGGACATGTCCACAAAGTTTGGTTAAATTCCGATGAGTTTTGGATAAGTTTGGGTTGTATGGTGATTGTTTTCGGTTTCGAGGTCGATATGAGCATAAAGGCTACCATATTGAACCAACGACATTTGATTCGTGTTTTGACTAAACCATTATATCCGTATCATAATTTTGAAACCATAGCAACTGGAATCATCAAGTTTCGACATCAAATGAGGAATTTATGATCATTTTATTAAGAATTGGATTGCTAGATTTTTCAGATTAATTACGAAATTGCCGTTGAAATCGTATTTAAAAATCTTCACTATTTCCAATTATTGAAACCAACATATCTCCTTAATTGTAAGGTCCAATGGAATGATTCAAAAGCCTAACTTGACTGGAATTTCATGAGAAATCCATTGGATGCATCAAAAGCCAGTTTCGAAATTATTTGGCATAAGAAACGAGGCAAATTAGCTGGGTAGAAGCATATAATATCGAGGGTTTGTTCATTTGGTCATACTTTGAGTTGGGGAGCTCGAATTTGGGCGATTTTGGAGGCGATTTTCACCGCATGGATTGAGGTAAGTGTTCTATACTTGGTTTTGGTTATATTTCATGAATCCATCTTCGTTTTTAGCATTTGATTGATGATTTCAAAGTAAAATTTTGGGGGGTTTTGTCTAAAATTTTATAAAGTTGATTTTTGAGTTTTGAATATCGATTCGGAGTCGGATTTGAGTGAAACTAGTATGGTTGGACTCGTAATTGAACGGGTTATCTGACTTTGTGAGTTTTATCAGATTCCGAGGTGCGAGCCCAAGTTTGACTTTTTGGTTGACTTTGGGCTATTGATTAAAGGTTCCACCTTTATCGATTGTTTTGCTTACTTTGGTATTATTTGATATTCTTAAGTTATTTTTGGCTAGTTTCGAGCCGTTCAAAGGTTGGTACGCGCGAGATGGCATTTCTAGAGTATTGTGTGGCTTGCTCGGTAGTGGATTCAGCTTGTTCGAGGTAAGTAATACTTTTAAACTTGGTGCTGAGGGTATGAATCCCTGAATATACATGTTATGTGTTGGTGTTGAGGTGGTGCACATGCTAGGTGACGGGCGTGTGGGCGTGCACCGTGTGAATTTTGACTCGGTTGATTTGTAGTACTGTGTAGTTACCTAATCATGTTTTTATCCATCAAATTTCTACATGCTAGATTAATTGAGCTGTGATTCATGAGAAACCATGTTTAGGCTATATGCGTACTCTGTTGGGACCCACCGAGGTCATTTCTGCTGTTGAGTTATTTGCTTAAACTGCATTTACATACTCAGTCATATTCATTCATTTGCATAACATATCTCAGTCTCTGTTGTCATTTGTTGTCACATCATGTTATCAATGTTTGGACTTATTGGCCTGAGATTTGTGAGCCCGAGAGACTGGAGAGATTTATGACTGAGTTATGGTCTGAGCGCCAGAGTGTGAGTGATATTGATGGGATCGGGTTGCATGCCGTAGAAGGTTTTATTAATTTATGATGGGATCGGGCTACATGCCACAGAAGGTATTGTTGATTCACGATGGGATCGAATTGCGCGTCGCAACATGTTTTATTAGCGCTTGGACAGGACCCACCCCTTCAAAGTCTAACATACTAGTAGTGAGCGCAGGTACCATACAGTGCTGAGTGATTGGGCATGATGAGTGGTAGTGCGAGACAATCATATTGAGTACTCTGAAAGTGTGAGTACATGAGTTCATCACTGTGATGCATTGCATTTGACATGCATACTTGACATATAGGCATAGAGATGCATTTCCTCATGCTACACGATTTTATGACATTCATGATTTCACATGCACATTGACATGTAGGCATAGAGATGTACTTTCCTCATGCTATCTGAGAATGAAATATCCCATCTGTTGTTGAAAGTTTTTGGGAAAAATCATAGTTTTCTAATTTGCTCATATTTTGGTAATTTCGGTGAAAGATTCGGGTTTTACTATTATACTTGAAAAGCATGCCTATTTTTCGTAATTATGAACGAGCTGAGCATCATATCTTTGAGTTATTGCTGGTAATGCTTTTATCTTATTATTATGAGTTCTTCTTGGCTATTGGTGTTGCACTCTGACTGTTGTCCAATCCCGTCACTACTTTCAACCTAAGGTTAGGTTTGTTACTTACTGAGTATATGGAGTCGGTTGTACTCATACTACACTTCTACACCTTGTGCTTAGATTTTGGAGCTGATATTGTTGTGTATGGCTCGAGCATGCTTTGAAGATGAACCACTGCGTTCCGGTTGTAGCTGCCTCCTGTTCATGGTAGCTTTATATTTATAAAAATCTTTTATGTACATTTCAAACAGATGAATTATTTATTTCATATTAGCTTTGTAAACTCTAAATCTTATAAGCTCATGATTTGTACTACCAGGCCTTGGGGATTCTTTGTGTAAAAGTTCAGCTATATTATCATTATTTTTCCCATTAGATCTCCTTTGAGGTGGATTATTGTTAGATTGGCTTACTTAGCGGGTTGGGTTAGGTGCCATCACGACTAGTTGAATTTTGGGTCGTGATAAGTTGGTATCAGAGCTCTAGGTTCATACGTTCTACGAGTCATGAGCAAATATTTAGTAGAATCTTGCGGATGGGTATGATGACGTCCATACCTATCTTCGAGAGGCTACTGGGCATCTAGGATAAACTTCCCATATTTCTTTTCTTATCGTGCGACATTGATTCAGCTTGAAGCGCATCTCTTTGAATTCCTTCCACTCACTCGTTTGCGAATGTGAGTGCTCGGTATCAGTTATACATCTACGGCTTATGGATTCCATGGATGAGGTGCCAGATGTATTTTCTATGTTTTGGTGATGGGCTAATCTGGAGGACTTGAGGCCCGGTTTGGACCGCAACTTAGGCTCGGTAGTTTCAGTTGAGTGAGCATCTGCTTTGGACTTCTATGTCCAGTGGTGTCCCTATGAGTGGGATTGGTGGCTCTGTGAGTGGTTGGATGGCTATATGATGAGTAGGATGTCACTGCGGGATGTGTTCGGTTGGTTTGAATGTGGCGGGAAGAGTTTGCTTGTGATGTGAAAATGATTATTGGATGCTAGATTTCTGTGGATGTGTCATACAGTCTTGAGTTATGAAGGTTTTTGAGAGACTCTTTCGTGTTATTTCATTTGTGAAACAAACTAGATTTTCATGTCTTGTTGATGAGTTCAGACTCAAGAAGATTAAGTGATTGTGTAGTAGTTTTGGCTATGAAAGTGTATAGAGAGATGTTACTTTGAGGCTAAGCAGGTGAGCTATCACCTGCGGGGTAATCTATGGATGTGTGATCCTTATGATGTTGTGTAGAGGCTTTCTTTTCTACTAGTGGGTATAGGTGTTCCGATTTGAGTTTGGATTGGTTTAGAATGTTGACCTGACCGTCACGAGGATGAATGCAAGCATAGTAGATGATTTGAGGTATTATATGGTTTGTGTTACATGAGCTTATAAAGGATTAGTTGAATCTCACTGCGGTATTATGGCAATAATAGAGTATGGGCATTATGAGTTATCGAGTGTTTTGATCTATGGCTTTGAGCCAAGTTGGGGAGTCTGCTATCGACGATTTGATTGCATGGTTACGTGTTGTATTGGTTTCAGTCTGAGGCATACTTGTGGATTGGTTATGACTTGTAGAGGCTGGTTTTGAGGATGACTTAAGCAAGGAAATTTTCGGATGCATGGTTTATTACACTTTATGGATACTTAGAACCCTCAACAGTTTTAGTAGGAGCGCTCAAACCGATGCTAGTATTCAGTATTTTTCTGATATTTACTTGAGCTTTTATCCATAAAGCTTTGTGTATAGCATTCAAGTGTCTGCTTAAACCCCTTGTCCCACCGATTTTTCACCCGTCCCATTTGCAAAATTGTGTTTTATATTTTTTATAAGTAGCAATAAAGCTTCTTTAACGAAATCAAAAAAAATTGTACAAGTGATATTCTCTTCGACGCTTTGATCTTACCCCTAATAGGAGATACAGGTGAAGGTCCCACTCCAGACCAAGATTGAGTCTGAGTTGGAGCTTCTGATACTGGACTAGTGTGTATTTCAACTAATTCATCTTCCTCGTTTTCTTCTTTCTCTTTTTCTTCTTCCTCATTGAAATTAAAATCATTGCCAAGTTATATTTGTAAAATTTTATGATCTAGTTGGTCTTTTAGATTAATATCATAAAATCCGGTTGGTTAAAGGAAGTTTCATCAACATGAGTCATATCCTCTATATATTTTCTAACTTTAGGAAGAGGATTAGGATTACGACTAGAACTAGTACTAGCACCATTATGACTTTTTAAAATGGGTTGGTTGTGCCTAATATATTTTTGGGAGCCATAATATAAACAAAAAACTTAGACATAAAAATTAACCACGAAAATTATAAGAAAATATTAAATACAAAAATTAAGAGAGAGAATGATGGCACCGTGATTAAATATTAAAATTTGATGAATTTGTCTAGATAATTACTTTAAATACTTGACGAATTAATTTAAAGCTTGAAACTTGCACTCAAAATTCGTCCAAATACTCGAAACGTAGATGATTATGAGGAAATAGAGAAGAAGAGAGATAGAATGTTAGAGATTAGCGGGAGAATGATAGAATTGTTATAGAAAAAAATGAATAAGGATTGAGAGTATTTATAGTTAAAATTAGGGCCAAAGTATAATTCAATAAACTTGAGGATTAAATTTAAAGTTTGGGGGGGAGGAGAGAGGAGGGGAAGGGAGGGGGAGACAGGGGCAAAAAATGACCGTTTTGGTCGTTGCCAAAGACTCTTTTTGAAAGAAAAGAAGTCGCTGGACAACGGTTAGAATTTAAAAAGAAAAAAACATAACCGACGTGCTGCCGGGCCGAGACCGGTCCTTATCTGAACTAGGCTGGGCCGCTGGGACCAAATGGTAGTCTCGTCCCATCCCATGCCCCTTTACCCTAAACCCCATCCCATTTAAATCTGACCGTCTGGGTCGGGCTGGGACGTCTCGTCCCGTTGAACACCCTTAATGGAGATCATCGAGATTGGTTCGAATGTTGAATTCGATACCATGGAACTACATGTGCCGGTGTAAGAATACATTCCAAGGCTAAATTGAAGTTTGTAGAATAAGTCCCCCAAGTGGGACAAATATGGTATATTAGCATGGTTGAGTCGATTCGTATGACACTACGATAGGATGACCTGACAAGTAAATATATAATACTTGCAATTAGGTTGATCATAGACCTTGTTGACCTTATTCTTGTGTCGACGGTGCTCCTGGAGAGCTTGTTAGATTGGACTTCTTTTTCAGACTAAAGAAATGTCTCAGCATTAATCTTTTGCAAAGTTTTTTTTTGGTTAACTGGATGTTATAATATTATCAATGGGCTGCAAAATTACATCATTAGGAAGGGAATCAGAGTTCCCTTAGCTAGTATCAAAAGTATTGATGTCACGACCCGAAATTCCCACTTCCGGGACCGTGATGGGGCCTAACATTTCACTTGCTAGGCAAGCCAACGTTAGAATAGTTTTAAGCCAGTTGTAACAAATCAAATTAACCGATGCCAATTAAACAGAAATAAATGTGATAGAATTGAAATAAAGTGCGAAAAGTCATAACAACCGAAATATCTATATACAACCCAGAACCGGTGTCACAAGTGCACGAGCGACTAGAATAATACATATAGTGGTCTGAATGAAAGTAAAACTGTCTGAGAAGAAGTAAACAGGTAGGATAAAGTAGAACGGGACTTTAGGGCTGCGAACACCGAGCAGTTGACCTCAAGTCTCCGTCAGATTTCCGATCCGAGCAATTTACTGACCGCCGCTGGGACGATTCCAGAGTCTGCACAAGAAGTGCAGAGTGTAGTATGAGTACAACCGACCTCATGTACTCAACAAGTGTCGAGCCTAACCTCGATGAAGTAGTGACGAGGCTAAGTCGGGTTACTTACAATAACCTGTACGTAGTATAATAATAATTACAGGAAAGGAAAACGGATAATAAAGCACTTAACTCATGACAATAAACTCAATTCTCGAAAACCAATGAAACCAAAAATACCAAATCCTCAGCATCTCGTATGAAAATACCGAAGCCAACACAATACCACAAGGAATACAAAACCCATAAACCGTTCGGCACGCAACCCAATCCCACCGTACAAACACGATCCCACCGTACAAACACGATCCTCCCTTATTCCTCCATGTAAATATAAATAATAACAAATAAAAAAAATATATTGCAGCACGCAACCCGATCCCACCATATAATCAATATCAATATCATAATCCTCCCTTTTTTCACTATATCAATCCTCCCTTATTCCACCTGTTGCGGCATGCAACCCAATCCCACCATATCAATATCAATCCTCCCTTATTCCACTTGTTGCAGCATGCAACCCGATCCATAAATATAAATCAGTAAATGAAATCAATTCAACAACTCGAATAATAAGAATCTCTATGATTAACGAATATGAAAGTAGAACCATAAGGGAAATCTCGTACTAAATAAAGAATTTCTGAAAACTAATACTAAGTAGCAAGACAAGTCAAATAAATGACAACTAAAGGGTACAAGTAAGTCAATTAAGGCAAGTAGCAATTAAATCATGAAGGCATGGGAGAAACTAACATTTTAATACAAGAATAATAAATGACAAGTAGCAAATTAAGGCATACGAACCAATTAAAGCATGTAACAATTAAGACATGGAATAAAATAATTAATGAAATATGGAACATGGAAACAAGTATTTTGACGGTGTATATACACTCCTCACCTCGCATATACGCCGCTACACATGAATGTCACATAGCACATACCTCAAGGGTTCCTAATTCTCTCAAATCAAGGTTAGACCCAACAATTACCTCACTCCGCAATCAACTCAGAGTTCAACCATGGCCTTGCCTTTCGAACAAGCCTCCAAACCAACCAAATCTAGCAAATTATTAACCAAACAATTCAAAATAAGCCTAAGAAACTATCCACGAATGAAAGAGGTTCAATTTAGATCATTATTGAAAAAGTCAACAAAAGTCAACCCCGGGCTCGCTTGGTCAAAACCGAAATTTCATCCCCGAGCCCAGTTATGTAATTAGTTTTGAAATCTGACCTCAATTCGAGTTCTAAATCCCAAATTTATAAAAATCCCTAATTCTACCCAAATCCCTGATTTCTACCATGAAAATCCTAGATTTGATGTTGAAAACTTATGATATGTAATGGGTAATTGAAAAGAAAGAGATTAAAGTCACTTACTGATAATAGGCGAAATCTAGGTGATTTAGCTATTGTTTATGCTTCCGCTTGATTATATTCCAACATAATAATATGGTTAATTGATGAAAAATAGGCTCTAATTGTGATTTGTATACATTGCAGGATGAGGAGCTTATATGATGCTTTCAAGAGGCTATTGGAATGATTTATGAGCAAGAACGACCCCACGGAGCTGAGTGCGCGCAAGGACGAGACAAAGAATGCCAGAATTCATGGCCCAGATGTGCGAGCAGACGCGCGAGCAGACGCGCGAACTCATGTGCGAAGTCGCGCGCGTTAAGGGCTGAGGCAGAATGACGTGCGAAGTTACGCGCGAAGTGACGCGCGAGCTCGCGCGAGGCCGGTCCGGAAAAGAGTTATTTAGGGGTAAAATTGGAAATCTGGAGAGAAACCCACTTAACCTATATAAAGTCAAGCTCGCCCAAGGTTAAATTATCAAGGTTTTCATAGGGTAAAACTTACTTTTGAGAGTACTTTGGCAAGAGAAACAAGTGTGAGAGATCACCCAAAACATCATTATTCTTATTCTCTTTTATTTTTCTTGGAATCTTCGATTATGAATCTTCTAGTAGTTTATTCCTTCATTGTTATGAGTAGCTAAATACCTTAATCTAAGGTTTTGGTGGAACCCGTTGGGGATGACTTGGTTGTTTTATTAATATAGTTGGATTTGGTTGTTAATCTCTATTTGTTCATCTATGTTTTGATTGTGGTTAGTTGAAAGGGCCCTCAATTATCCGTTCCTATTTATTATGTATCTACTTGAGAGAGAGTGCATATTTAGGTGATGGTATGAACAACATCACTCCCGGAGTATAGACGAGAGTCATAACCGAGGGTTTAGAGGTTGGATTAGATATAACGATACCTCGGGTGCAATCTAAGTGAACTGTATTGTGAATCTAGCTAGCGTAGCTTGAGAGAGTGCGTCTAGTAAATTATCATAATTGCTTGAGAAAGATTTATGATAGCTGGAGCGTTCATGATTGATAGAGACAACTAAATCATAGTTATAAGACATATACAACCAAGGAAATTACCAACGGGGGAAACCATTGCCTTAGACCTTATTCCAATTGTTTACACATCAAGTTTAGTTAATTTTCAGCTTTTGATTACTTTCAGTCTTTAGTTGTTAGAAAAATCAACCATTGTGAATCAAAAAGTTTGGGGAAACAGATTGTGTGAATTTAGTAAATCTGACAATAGTAATTGATAGGTTAATTCTCTGTGGTTTGACTCTGGGCATAAATACTCAGATTATATTTGCAACGCCCGCGTAGTCTTTTGCGAGACTCAGTTGAGCGTGATCAAATTTTGGCGCCGTTGCCGGGGAATTAACGGTGTTATCAATTACGATTGAAAGAAGTACAAAAATTCTAAGTGTAGTCAGTTTTCTCTATACCCAATCTTTTCATTGAAATTCTAACGTTTGAAATCTTGTGGAAAGCAGGTGTATGCCTAGAAATTCTTCGAGGACTGGAGAACTACTAGAAGGACTCTCAGACCCCGAGAAAACATTCAGGGCATTGAACCGTGCCAACAAAAGACTTCAACAACCTCAACAAACACACCAACTCGAATTTGACATGGGTGACGTAGATAACGTCAACGGAAACATCAGGAATGAGCCAGCTGACTTAAATGTCAGAGGAGTGGCACCTCTTGTGCCCGAAGCTGCACTTTATGACTGGGCACAGCCTACAGCTGACAATCTGGCCACATGCCATAGCTGTGCCCGCAATTCAAGCGGAGACATTCCAGATCACCAACAACATGCTGCATCTGCTGCAGAATAAGGGACTGTTCTCCGGGTCACATATTGAAGACTCGCAACAACACTTGAAAAACTTTCTGTCAATTTGTATGACCCAAAGGCAGCCAAATGCAACTCCGGAAGCTATCAAACTGCTATTGTTCCCATTCTCAGTAACCAGGGCAGCTCAGACTTGGCTAAATTCGCTCCCTATCAACTCTATTACCACTTGGGAGGAATTAGTCAAGCAGTTCCTGAACAAGTTCTATCCGCCTAACAAGACTGCACAACAGATTGATGACATATTGCAGTATAGGCAGCATTCCACTGAGTCCTTGCAAGAAACTTGGGAAAGATTTAAAGGGATGCTAGTGAAGTGTCCTCATCATGGAATTCCAGACCAGATGCTCGGCCAGAGATTCTACATGGGTCTAGCTGACAACTTGAAAGCGAATGTGGATGCTTCAGCTGGAGGTGCTTTCTTAAGCAAAACATTCACCGAGTGCAAAATTCTTCTCGATAAGATGTCACAAAATGCGGGGTGGATGACTAGAGGTACAACACTGGCACCCATAGTGCATTCAGTTCCGCTTGATCCCAATAATTCGCAGGAAGAGAACATGGCCACACTCCTGACCCAGATGAGCTTACTGACAAAGAAGATTGATGAGATGGGTACAAAACAGGTGCATATCGTTGATACAACGAATGGAGGACTATGTACATCGTGTATTAATCAGTCCTATGTGTGTTCATGGAGCGGAGAAGGTGAAAATCAAGGGGCACGGAAAGATATGAATTATGTCAACAACNGACTTTAAACCCGGTGACAAGGTATTATTGTATAATTCACGGTTGAGATTGTTTCCGGGTAAGTTAAAGTCTCGATGGTCAGGACCATTTAGAGTGGTGCAAATGTTTGCAAGTGGAGCTGTTGAAATCGAGTCGGAAGATGGGACAAACAAGTTCTCAGTCAATGGGCAAAGGTTGAAACATTACCTTGGAATAGCTGAAGAAAAAGGGGATACAGTGGAGACTAATTTAAAAGAACCCCAGTACGCGAATGAGGAGTAAGGGCTCCACTACTTGCGTCATGCCGCGACGTTAAATCAGGCGCTGCGTGGGAGGCAACCCATTGAATTGTTGTAAACGTCGTGCCACGACGTTAAATAAGGCGCTGGTTGGGAGGCAACCCAACGATAGTAGTAGTGTTTGATTTTGAGTTTTGGCATACTAACTAATGCAGGTGACGAAGGGCGGGTGAAAAGACCATCGAACAAGAGCAACACAGGTGAAAAAGTACAAAAATGAGTGCCCAGGAGCGCGACTTCGCGCTAACTTCGCGCAAGAGTTCGCGCAACTGGGCAAACATTCTGCCTAACCAGCTTAATAGCGCGCGAAGGGACGTGCGAGCTCGCGCACAAGTTCGCGCACCACACTGCCTGGGCCGCGCGAGTTAGCGCATTAGTTCGCGCCCCGCCCGTAAATTTGCGGCATCTTTTTTAGTGTGTTTTAGTTTTTCTTTTTTTCTTTTTTTTATTTTTCATCTGTTTAATAGTAGACTAAATTGACCCCCCCTCTAATAAACACCCCCCTCCCCCAGCCCCAAAACCCTCACTTCCCCCATTCTCACCCAAACGCCCAAAGCAAAAACAAACACTCCTCCAAAATAATCCCAAAGCCTCCCCCCCCATCTCACGATTCTCCTTCCCCCTGTTTCACTACCTTTTTCCCCACTCTCCGTCACCAGGTATGAGCCCTAGTTTTTTTTCTCTTTTTATTTTCAGATTTTGTGTTGTCTCTCATGCCATAATTGTAGTTGTTGTTTTGTGATTTTTGTGTTCAAACTTGGTGAAATATGTTGTGGGGTTGGTTTGGGTAAGTGTGGGATGGGCGGTACTTGATTTGGGCTATGTATGAGATGTTGTGGGGAACCCTTGTTGCAAGACACTTAGAAAAAAGTTGTGAGAGCCTAATGCCCACAAGGTGTTTGTGGAAAGGTCTCAACGAGCATGATTATGTAGTTGTGACAAAATTTGCGTGTGAAGTCTGAGTAACCGCATTAAGTCACAAGATTTTTGTTGGGCTGAGCTAATGTGTTCATGTTTTGCAGGTATCATGGCACCATCGCGAAAGCGCCAAGCCACAGGTCCATCATCAAGCCGCCAAGCTGGCACATCTCGGACACAGAGGGCAGCCCCTGCACGTCCCTATGACAGCAACAAATTTGTTTCACCTGAGGCTCAGACCCGCTTTGCGGAGAAGTCCGCAAAAAAGCCAATTCTGGAGAGGGGCATTGACCTCCGTTCGGTCAAGGAACGCTGCCCACACATGTATTCGGAGTTGATGGAGTGGGGTCTGCAGTCCTTCATTGATGAGCCAGGGGAGGCTAATGTAATGGTCGTGCGAGAATTCTATGCCAATCTGCCAGAGCATGTAGACAATGTGGTCACGGTGCACCGCAAGGCGGTAGATGCCTCCATTGAGGCGATACGCACAGCATATCAGTTGCCCGATCCTCTACCTGATAATACAGACTTTTATGAGTATGGCAAAAATCCAACAGATGCCAAGTGGGAGCACTTCTTTGATGCGATTTGCGCACCCGAAAAAATGGTGGAGTGGCTGGAACACGGAGACAAGTTCCTCTCCTCCGTCTTAACTCTAGAGGCGAAGAGCTGGTTGTATGTGATCAACAGTCGCCTGATTCCCTCCAAAAATACTACGGAGGTGAATGGACCCCGAGCTGCATTGATTTGGTGTTTCATCAAGGGTCTTCCCTTTGACATGGCTAAAGTAATCCACGACGAAATGTTTCTCCGGAGTCCCCAACGCATGTATGGGTTCTTTTTCCCCTCTTTGGTGACTAAGCTTTGCAGGCAAGTGCAGGTGCCCGAAAATACTCGTTTAGACGGGCTGGTAAAAAAAAAGCCACAAGATCCGACCTGGCCAGAACACCACGGAGTCAGCCCCAGCAGCAGCGACAGGTGGAGAGGATGAGAGTGGCTCTGATGCATCGGAGGAGGAAGAGGATGAACAAATGGACGTGGAGCCAGCCCCAGCAGCACCGTCGGGAGCAGCGTCCTCTTCAGGAACTGCCAGGGTGTCCCGGTTCACCGCATTGGAGCAGAAGGTTGCTGGTCTACGCACCTCCATGACTGATTTGGGCACCCGTGTGGACGCAATAGCTGACCGACAAGTAAAGTCGGAAAGGAAGTTCATGGGTTGGCTGCGAGCTCTGGGGCGTGCGTGCAACGTGAACCCCGAAACCGTTTCCGACCAGGAGTGACGCTTCAGGGAAGTCCCTTTACCTCACTGCTCTTTTAAATTTTAAGCCATGGGGACATGTCTTCATTTTTAAGTGTGGGGTGCGGATTCCTTTATTGTATGTTGTATGTAGTTGTATAAATTAACTGTTTGTTTTGTTTGTTTCATGTTGACTAGATAGTTTTTGTTAAGTACGAATCATTAGTTTAAAATAGATAGGTGGCTCGGCCCAACGACGGATCCCTTTCGACGGGGTTCTTGAGGGACTGAGTCGAGAAAAAAAAATAAAAAAAAAATAAAAAACTGAAAAATTGTAGGCTCTTCCTGATGACGGATCTTTTAGACAATTTTCTTGAGGGAAGTTAGTCTAGAGAAAACAACAAAAAGATTTTTTATTTTTTTTCTTAGGTAGTGTAGCAACTCCCCCTTGGTTTTTCTTTAGGCCTCGGTTCTTTTCCAAGGGTTTAGCTTGAACCGGGCATAGGTAGTTTTTATTTTGTTTTCTTTTTTTTTGATTTGTAGATTAGGGTAATGGGCTACGAGCTATAAAATTGAAAGAGAACCCATAGCGTTGACACACCTGAACACAATAGACCCTAGAGTGTAACGCTTAGTCCTAATTGTTGAATCTCACTGAAAGTGCCTTAATTTGTATGTTTGTTACTGAATTGAATGCTTGTAATGGAGCGTCTTAATGAGCTGATCTGAATGAGTCATATGCCATGTGTGGTGAGTGTTTGTGTAGTCCATGTACTTGTGTCTAGAACTTGCCCGGTATGTGAGTTGAAGCGAAATCTTAGGTGATGCTCGGTTTGAAAAATGATTTTAGGCTTTCTTTGACCTTTTTGAGCTTTATTGCTTATCACAAATAAAATTTGTTCCTAGTTAACCCTTTTGAGCCTTTAGACTTTTGTTTGGTACCTACATTACAAGCCTATACTCTTTTGTTCTTAATTGACATTGTTTTGATCCTTTTACCTCTTAAAGAACTTTAATTGTGAGAGGAGCGCTAAAAGAAGTAAGAAGGAAATAAGTGTGGGGTGGCTTTTGAGTGGAACCAATAAAAGGATGAAAGGTGCACTTGGTTTGTAAACGAATACACCACTAGCGGAAATTGAGTGACAAGAAGAAAAAAAAAGAGATGAATACATTGTGTCTTGTTCCAGCTAGTGGGTATGAATTAATAGAGTGCTTAAAGAAGAAGGGAGTATTTGTGTGATGATATTGTTTGTGAATGAGAAGTGGGTTGAAAAATGTGCGCTAAAAATTGCTCATGTGATGTGTTAAAGTGCTTAGGAGGGTTAGTCACTATTCCTAAATGTATCCTACCCATCTCTTAGCCCACATTACAACCATGAAAAAGTCCTAATTGATTTTGGGTCAAGCAAGCCTACATTAGTAGAGATTTACATTAAGGGCAAGCTTATGGTACCAATTGCATGCATGTGACTACGTTTGTGAGAGTGAGTGATTTCCTTGATATATGTGAGTATATGAATTGAGTGTGTTGGATTGAACTCAGTTTTTGTTGATGTGATTGTGAGGGCATATGATTCGTGACGGAAAAGCAAGTCTTGACTTCTGTGTAGAGTACTTTGAGGAAGTGTGGATATTGCATGGCACTTGAGAGTTGGCTTTGAGGCTAGGATTGTTCACTGCTAGGCGTAATGTATGTACATTGTTCTAGGTGTAATGCGTTAGGGGAAATGGTTGAGTGAAGGA
Source organism: Nicotiana attenuata (assembly GCF_001879085.1). Lineage (NCBI taxonomy): Eukaryota > Viridiplantae > Streptophyta > Magnoliopsida > Solanales > Solanaceae > Nicotiana > Nicotiana attenuata. The sequence goes on along the minus strand of NW_017671139.1, from coordinate 21,846 downwards.
TTCTCTAGAGAGTATAGTTTGATTGCTCGAGGACTAGCAATGAATTAAGTGTGGGGTGTTGATAATAGGCGAAATCTAGGTGATTTAGCTATTGTTTATGCTTCCGCTTGATTATATTCCAACGTAATAATATGGTTAATTGACGAAAAATAGGCTCTAATTGTGATTTGTATACATTGCAGGATGAGGAGCTTATATGATGCTTTCAAGAGGCTATTGGAATGATTTATGAGCAAGAACGACCCCACGGAGCTGAGTGCGCGCAAGGACGAGACAAAGAATGCCAGAATTCATGGCCCAAATGCGCGAGCAGATGCGCGAGCAGACGCGCGAACTCATGTGCGAAGTCGCGCGCGTTAAGGGCTGAGGCAGAATGACGTGCGAAGTTACGCGCGAAGTGACGCGCGAGCAGACGCGCGAACTCATGCGCGAAGTCGCGCGCGTTAAGGGCTGAGGCAGAATGACGCGCGAAGTTACGCGCGAAGTGACGCGCGAGCTCGCGCGAGGCCGGTCCGGAAAAGAGTTATTTAGGGGTAAAATTGGAAATCTGGAGAGAAACCCACTTAACCTATATAAAGTCAAGCTCGCCCAAGGTTAAATTATCAAGGTTTTCATAGGGTAAAACTTACTTTTGAGAGTACTTTGGCAAGAGAAACAAGTGTGAGAGATCACCCAAAACATCATTATTCTTATTCTCTTTTATTTTTCTTGCAATCTTCGATTATGAATCTTCTAGTAGTTTATTCCTCCATTGTTATGAGTAGCTAAATACCTTAATCTAAGGTTTTGGTGGAACCCGTTGGGGATGACTTGGTTGTTTTATTAATATAGTTGGATTTGATTGTTAATCTCTATTTGTTCATCTATGTTTTGATTGTGGTTAGTTGAAAGGGCCCTCAATTATCCGTTCCTTTTTATTATGTATCTACTTGAGAGAGAGTGCATATTTAGGTGATGGTATGAACAACATCACTCCCGGAGTATAGACGAGAGTCATAACCGAGGGTTTAGAGGTTGGATTAGAGATAACGATGCCTCGGGTGCAATCTAAGTGAACTGTATTGTGAATCTAGCTAGCGTAGCTTGAGAGAGTGCGTCTAGTAAATTATCATAATTGCTTGAGAAAGATTTATGATAGCTGGAGCGTTCATGATTGATAGAGACAACTAAATCATAGTTATAAGACATATACAACCAAGGAAATTACCAACGGGGGAAACCATTGCCTTAGACCTTATTCCAATTGTTTACACATCAAGTTTAGTTAATTTTCAGTTGTTGATTACTTTCAGTCTTTAGTTGTTAGAAAAATCAACCATTGTGAATCAAAAAGTTTGGGGAAACAGATTGTGTGAATTTAGTAAACCTGACAATAGTAATTGATAGGTTAATTCTCTGTGGTTCGACTCTGGGCATAAATACTCAGATTATATTTGCAACGCCCGCGTAGTCTTTTGCGAGACTCAGTTGAGCGTGATCACTTACCAATGAATTTAGAAACAAAATCTCTTGGTAAAATCGCCTCTAGGGCGTTTAGGGTTGAGAAATTAAAAGAAATGACTAAATTCCGTTTTCCCCCTCTTTTACCCAGTTGCAGTTATCGCAATTGCGACACATAGTTCGTAATTGCGATGATCGCAAAAGCGATCAACCCTTTGCAAATGCAAAAAAGTCACTGAGCATGTTGTCGTTGCCAATCCGAACCAAGGCTGTCCACAAATGTGAACAATGCTTCGCAAAAGCGAAGCAGTACCAAGTCAATCAGTGGTCGCAATTGCGACCAAAACATCCGCAAATGCAAAGATACAGAGTCCGCAAATACGAAAAATTTCTCACAAATGCGAACTCTCCCCAACCCAGCCCATGCTCGCAAATGAGACTCATTGTTCACAAAAGTGAGGCTCGCATTTGCGAGCCAGACCTCGCCAATGCGAGATATGCAGTTCAGCACCAGAAACAGACATGCATCAGGTATTCTTCTAAGTCCAAATTCACTCTGTAGCCAATCCGAAACTCACCCGAGCCTTCGGGGCTCCAACCCAAATATGCACAAAAGTCAAAAAATATCATACGAACTCGCTCGCGCGATCAAAACACCAAAATAACACCTAGAACTACGAATCGAACACCAAAACGAATGAAATTTTCAAACAAACTTTAGAACATGCAATTTCTCAACCGGACGTCCGAATCACATCAAATCAACTCCGTTTTGCACCAAATTTTGCGAACAAGCCATAAATACTTAAACGAACCTATTTCAGAAGCAAAATCTGAACCCGCTAGAAATAAAGTCAAATTACGGTCAAACTTAGAAATTCTTTAACCTTTAAATTTCTAGTTTTCAACAAATTACGTTAAATCAAGTTAGGGACTTCCGAATTCGATTTCGGACATATGCCTAAGTCCCAAAACACGATACGGACCCACCGACACCATCAAAACACTGATCCGGGTCTGTTTTCTCAAAACATTGACGGAAGTCAACTTAAATGAGTTTTAAGGCACTATTTCACATTTTCATCAATTTGTTTCACATAAAAACCTTCCGGAAAAAGACATAGACTGTGCATGCAAATCAAGGAAGGCTAAACGGAGCAATTCAAGGTCCCGGAGCACAGAAATGAAAGGTAAAACTATTGACCTATTGGGTCATCACAATTAATTGTATCAATATTACAAACATTGACTTTCCTCTTAATAATAGTTCCTGAGATGTCTGCCTACACTTCCTCATTAGCAAACACTGGAGGAACTGCCAAAAATTGAGTATTTCCAAAGCTTTTTGATTTGCTCCTTCCTTTGCAAGGAGGTCCGCCGCCTGGTTCTGCTCCCTGTAGCTATGCCCTATGGCTGGATTCCCTTGCTGCTCTATCATTGACATGCAATCATAGATAATGGGATTGTGAGTAAAATTGCCATTTTTATCATATTTATTACCTTAGTAGAGTCGGTATCTCTCACAATTAGATATAGCCCATGATCAATAGCAATTCTTTACCCCTGCCAAAGAGCTTGAAGTTCCGCTGTAATAGGAGATGTATTAGTTAAACATTTCATGTAGCCCATAACTCAGTCCCCTCTATTGTTCCTAAAGACTCCCCCTATACCCCCTTTCCCAGTTGAAGCAAAGTAGCTCCATCGATGTTAAGCTTTAGTGTCCCAGCATCTGGTGGCTACCACTTGATGTATTGAGTAATTGTTATAGTGGGTGGATTCTGCCTAGCAGCTACATGACAATATTCAACTACCATAGCAATTGCTTGTTGGGTGGAGATGTAATTCTTTCTTTTTTCAAACACATTAGTGTTTCTGGTTTTCCAGATGGTCCAGAAACAAAAGGGGAGCAGTATTCGCCAATCAATACAGGCATTGATGGGGATACGCTGAAGTCTTTGCCAAGTATCCTCCCATTTTTTGCATTGTGAAAGAATTTTGGGGGAGGTGTTGGCTATTGGTGGTGGCATTGACAAGGTTTATCCAGAATATTTTGGCATTGGGACGATAAAAAAAGATGTGGTTAATGTCTTCTGCATGCCCACAACAATATGAGCATTTAGGGTCTATATTCAGGCTAATGTGATGGAGATAACTTCCAGTGGGAAGTCTTTTTTGGTACATCAGCCATGTGAAGATTTTGATCTTATTAGGAACCTTCAGCTTCCATAGAGATCCTCCTAGGCATGGTTGCTTTTAAAATTATTAGCAATGAAGTTATAGGCTGACCTAGAGGAGAAAATGCCAGAAGGGGTGAGGTTCCAGATGAGCATATCATTATCCTTTGCATTCAGAGAAATGAAGGTGCTTTGGATAATGGTGGATGTCAAGGGGAATGGTAGCTCAAAGAGTTTAGGTCCCGATTTCCATTACTGTGAACTGTACTAACTTTTCTGTTTAAGTCTATCAATTGCCAAGGCCCTCTTAAGATAGAGATAAGAGGCTGTAAGTTGGGGATCCAGTTATCCTCCATAAAATTGACCCTATACCTTTATGGACAACCCATCTCGAGGCTTTAGTACAAATTCTCCCCCCCTCTTGAATGCACTGCCAAATTCTAGTTTTGGGCCTACCTCTCCTGCCAGCTCCATTACAGTGCTTACCCATGAGCACTCAGGCCCAGATTATTGTACATTCTCCATGATAAGCTAGTGTGGAAAGTTTTATTCTTCATATGAGCTTGCTGCATCCCCAGGCACCCCCGTTCTTAGGCTTAGTAATGGTGTTCCAATTAACCATGTGGAGCTTTCTCTTCTCATAAGTAGTGCCCCATATAAAATCCCTTTATTTATCAACCTAGCTATTTATTTTAGAGGGAAGCTTAATGTACTGCATAACATGGCTGGGAATGCTACTTAGGCTAGCTTTAGCTAGAGTAGTGCGACCATCCATATTGAGGAATCTTATTTTCCAACCAGCCTGCTTGGTGTTAAGGTTATCCAAAATAAATTGGAAGTCACTGCTGGTGAATCTTTTATGGAGAACAGGAAAGCCAAGGTATTTGCCAAAAGCTTAGCCTGTCCTAATGCTCATGATAGAGCTACAATGATTGGCCCATTCCTCTCTACAGTTGGCAATGAAAAAGACCCTTGATTTTACGAAGTTGACCCTCTGTCCTGATACATTATTGAATTCCCCTAGTGTTGTTAAGATAGTATGGCAGTTCTTATTGTTGGCCCTAGCAAATAAGGTCAGGTCATCAGCAAAGAATAGGTATGATATCTTGGGACCACTCCTGTTGATGCTGATGGGGAACCATGAATTGATTCCAACAGCCTCATCTATTTTCCTAGAGAGTCTTTCCATGCAAATGATGAAGAGATAGGGGAGATGGGGTCCCCTTGTCTAATGCCCCTGGTTGGGTTGAAAATTTTGGTCTTGTCACCATTCACTAGAACAGAGATGGAACTGGTAGTGATGCAAGACATAATCTAGGTGATTAGTCTATCAGGAAAATTGAAGTAGAGTAGGGAGTCCCTGATGAAGGACCATTCCAACCTATCAAATGTTTTCTCAAGGTCAACTTCTAAGATCATGTTAGCATTTTTTCCTTTCATCTTCTAAAAGTGGTTAATGTATTCCTAAACCACAATGGCATTGTCAACAACTCTTCTATTGGAGAGGAAGCTAGCTTGGGTGGGGCCAATGATATTGTTAAAGACATGTTTGATTCTTTTAACAATGATTTTGGTAATAAGCTTGTACATGGTGTTGCACAACCCTATTGGCCTGAAGTTTCTCAGCATGGTGGCATTAGGTCATTTGGGAATTAGGCAAAGATATGTTTTGTTAACCTTTGGGGGCATGATGCTAGATGAAAACACAGACATGCAGTAGTTATTTATCTGGTTGGCCAAGATATGCTGGTGTTTCTGGTAGAAGAGAGGATGGAGCTCATCAGGACCTGGAGCCTTCATGGGCTTAAAAGATTTTAGGGCACAACTAATTTCAGACAACCTAAGAGGGGAACTCAAGGTTAGCTAGGCTCTGTTATCTAGGACATGTTGCCTATCTACCCTGAAGGAGGGGGTGTTACTAGATTGAAGGTGCTCAGTGGAGAAGATACTGGTGAAATACTTAATGATGGCTTGCTTGATGAGCTGGGGTTCCTGGATTGTGTTTCCTACCTCATCTTTCAAACAAAGGATTCTATTCCTCCTCCTCCTGTTAAGGGTAGAAGTATGAAAAAACCTGGTGTTGGCATCACCTTCACGTAGCCAGTCAATCCTAGATTTAAGCTTCCAAAAGTCATATTCATTATTTATTAAGGATAACATTGAATTCTTGCTGGAGATTAGCTTCAACACTATGGAGAAAGGTGCTAAAAGGATAGCTGTTAGACCTTTGAATACCATTTAATCTAGCAGGAATATACTTTTTCTTGTGGAATATGTTGCCAAACACATGCTTATTCCATATAGTTACCCTACTTTTCAAGATCTCAGTAGTCCTATGGACTTCATGCTCAGGGGAGAAGCTTTGTTGCACAATGGGCAGAAAATCAGGGTGGTTATGCCGCATAGATTCAAACCTAAAGGGTTTGTTATGTGAGGTATTGTGGTTGCTCATAAGATTAAGGAGAAAAGGAAAATGATCAGAATGAGTTCTAGCGAGGTGGGTGACAGTTGTTTCACGGAAGAGTTCTATCCAACTATCAATTGCAAGAAATCTATCCAGTCTTTCCAGGATCAGGTCTTGCCTCCTAGTATATCTTTTGTTAGTCCATGTGTATTTGGAGCCCTTGAATCCTAGGTCTATTAGCTTACATTGTTTGAGGCACTGCGAGAATCTATTACTCCTGTTGAAGTTTAAGCAATTACCTCTTAATTTATCTCTAGCTTTCAGAATTTCATTAAAGTCACCACCCACTAGCCAGCTACCCCTACAAACAGAAGCTAAGTCTTCTAGGAGCTCCCAAAGTCTAGTTCTATCAGTTAAATAAATACCAGAAAACAGCCATTTTTTGGAAGAAGCAAATTACCTGGACCATGACATGGATCCCTTGGGGAGAGCTGGACACCTCCTCCAGCTTTATCAAGTCCTCCTTCCACATGAGCACAATGCCCCCAAACTAGCCAGCCGAGGGGGTTTGGAATTGCGCATCAAACTGGAGTTCAGTGGTGAGGTGCCTGTGGCCTGCCATCCTAGTTTCAAGTAGGACCAGTAGAGCAGGGTTGTGAATCTTAACCATGGAGGCACAGTGCCTACGGAACTCATCACTATTGGAACCCCTAGCATTCCATATTATGAAGTTTATTAATAATGGATTTTGAGTAGGGGCCTTCCTCTTGGTTTCCTTCCCCTTGGCCACAGGGGTTGGCTTTATCATTCCCAACATGAGTTTTAGGGATAATACTGAGTTCCCTGAGCCTTGAGATAAGGGCACTCGGAGATCTATTGAGCAGTTTGTTAGCTTTCTGGGGCATAGAGCAATAAGCATTTCCCCCCAAGGGCTCTTTGAATTCTTTTTCCAGTAGCTCTTGAATGAGGAATGCTTTTGTTTTTCGGACCTCAGCTTTTCTATGAGATTTTCCAGGTCTACATTGGATTCCCTAAGGTAACTCAATGTGTTGTTGAGTCCCCTGCTATGATGGTTGATGGGAGATAGTGGACATGATGATGTGGGGGGGCGGGGGAGGGGGTACCGGGGCTATTGGTGGCCACAGGGTGAAGTTGGGTGATGATGGTGGAGCCTCCAGGTTCATCAGAGGAAAGAAGGGCATGGACTGGCACAGGTGGCCCATTAGGTTGTTGATCTCCTCCTTGGACAATGGTTGTTGTGTCCCTATGTACTATGCTTGGAGCAAGGTGGAGATCCACAACTGGTGTCCAAAGTTTGCCAGGCCCTAATGTAGAAGCTGTGTGGCTAGCCTCGCTAAGTATTGAGGGTCCTGGACTGCGATTTTCATGGGGACCGACCCCACCATCAACTGCAATTTTTGGGTTGTCCCCGGTAATGCCAACTCCAGCCAAGAGTCCGGCGTGTGTTCTGGTGGGAGTGGTGTGAAGGAGAGTATTAGTGGGTCGGTGATTGGGGTTTGGGTGTTTGAGTTCGAGTTCTCCATTACTGAACTCAGCCTCAATGAATCCGCAAGAGAGAGGTTGTGAAGAATGAGCCACACTGTTTAAACTATGGCTATAATCCATGACCACTTCGTTGGGAGATGTGTCTAAAGATTATGCTTGAGCAGTCAATCTTGGAAGATTGACAAGCAAGGTCTTCTCCCTGATAACTATAGGAGATTGATGTGAAGTAGGTAATCGATTACCTGTAGATTTTCGCAAAGTTTTGGTTGCTTGTTTTCTTATGAATTGTTTAATTACCAAATAAAACTTTTTTTTTCTTTTGTTATGATCATATACATACCAAACAAAAAAGAATTATTTTAAAGATATTTTAGCGAAGTTGCTCATAAATCAATTTGGGCTAAAAATCAGCCCAACTTTAGATGGGCTAAGATGGGATGGGTCAGATCAAGATAAGCTGAATTCAGCACTGGTTGGGTCAATGAGCGGCCCAACCTTAGGCGGATTGGGCGGGTTGAATGGGTTGAGGCCCCCATATTAAGCCATCGTTGTTGATAAATTGGTTTTTCCAGAATGCTTAACTTATTACTCTACATCCTCACTTGTTGAGACAGATCTTTGGTTACATCCCTTAAGTTACTTATCTCTTCCTCAACTTTGGCTATTAATTTTTCTGCAATGGCACGAAAGAAAGAGAACAAGAAAGTGAGAGTGTTAAAGGAATTTTGGTGGTAGTAATATAAAGCACAAATGCAATTTACCTGTGTACAATATGACAAAACTTCGGTTAACTGAATCTTTGAAACCTACCACCGAATCGAAGAATCTAAGTTATAAAAAGATTAACTATAAACCAACTGAATATTCAGCCATTAACTCCACTTGGGAATGCTGGCAACACAAGGGTACTACACTAAACGCTAGCAACTAGTAAAGGCCCTAGTTCAAGGAGTAAAACTAACTATTTTTCACTCATTGAGCTAAACTTTGCATAAGAAAATCTTATTGTTCTCGCATTTAAAGTACATTGTGTCCTTAATTAAATCAGAACAGCTTCTTAAACTTTGCCAACATCCCAGAATGTAAAGACATTAAAAATTTTGATTCTTGACTTCGAAATCCAACTGAACTATTAGCTATGAAAGATAAGGCATGAATACTTTCTTCAAACAAGCAAAGGATGTTCTTGAAAGCAACCAGCTATTCACATTTGATACTGCCATATAGGAGACGGACAAATAGCAAACAGGAACGAAAGCCGACAGCGCCTAGCATGAGAAAGACGCCATAGCTAACACAAGCCATATATCCGAAGAAGAATGAGGTCTGCATGAAACTACTCATGTCTGACCGCGTAAAGTAATAGTGGAAGGAATAACCAAATAAGTACAAGCCAGTCGATCCACCACAAAGAAAAGACCTGTTTCAAGTGAGCAATAAGTCAGCCATTAAAGACATAGCAAAGTATTTCAAATGCATAACAATCGGTGTTGACTTTCAAGCATTTATAGGTACTAAGTTGTTCATCTTAATTATATCTGATCATGTAATTGTGATTGCATGTGTAACTTCGATTCGATTCTTTGTCGTTTTCTCTATCAATAATTTCTTAATTTTGTCTTTTCTTTTCGTCTTTCTGCTTTTCCAATGTGTGTAATCTGTTTTTGTTTCCCTTGTTTTCTCCTTCTTCTTTTTTCTGCGTGATTCTAAGAACGTCTCTTTCATGGGTTCTTCTTTTTACGCTTGATAGTTATAAACGATTTAATGGCCATCTTTATGTATGAATCTTGGAAGTTTATTCTGGCCTGTGATGAGATGCTCTGTTTTGTATGAAATTGACTTCTATCATCTGCACTTTGACTTTAATTTCTTGATGGGTTTGTGTTTCTCTTATGTATAAATATTTTTGACTAAATTTTCTTGGACTGTATAGTTTCCATTTTATTTATGTCAACAAGAATTAGTGCTTTTCTGCCACACCAAACCCTAGCGATGACCGTATGAGACCTTTTTTTAGTTAATCTTGGGAACATGATGCCAATATGTAAAAAAGATATCATTTTCAAAATCTTTGATACAAAGTCTTGGTCTTTGTTAATAGTTTCCTTGGGAAGAATTTGGTGGATAGCAGAGACCTCATGGGAGAGGAAAGGGAAAAAGAGTAGTAATAACCAATGACAAGTTGAAATTCTAGTTAAAGGAATAAAAGAATATATGATGGTCAAGGTCGACCCTATCCAATAAGCTAAATCGCTAAGATGGTCAAATTAGATATCCTCAAGAACCATTATAAAGTAGGCCAAGATTCCGGCACCTCTTGTACAACTGGTAGCAGAAAGGTAGAGATTCAGGGGGACTTCGATATTCGATTACTTAGAAAAATCTACTCACAGTCTTCAGAATGTATAGAAGTAAATGAAGACAAAGAGCTTGGTCAAGCCCCTCAATTCTCTAAGAGAGGTGGGAGGTTCACACTTTGGAAAAAGAATACAAGCAAATGAAAATTAGGGAACTCTCCTGTTGATGTACGGCTGGAAATAATCACAAATTAAACTAAATCCTACAATCTGTGGCACTTAATTCTGACAAATGCTCGCTATTGGCTTTGTTTCAAGAGACAAGGATTAGAATGGAGACAACAAAATTAGAAATTAAAATTTTAGTGCGTAGGCAGTAGCACTGCAAACAAAATTTAGGAGAGAGAAAGACGAGGAACATATTCTAAGCACTCCTAAAGCAAAGCACTCTTTCACGTGAGGAATTCCCCCTACGATGTTTCTATAGCATTATCAGGCAGCAGCCCCTTGGTATTAGATCAATGACAACCATTCATCCAACAGTCAGGTGGATGAGCCACGAAGACTCAGATGCAAGAAGAAATTACAATTCAACAGAAAATTAGAATCACGCTGATGATCGGTCAAAAATCCTGGAACTTTTTTTAAGTATCACATCAGCTATACTCAGCTTTGAAGAGCCAATACAATAACAGAAAAACTAGCATGAGGCTCTTAAGGTTTTTATTCTTTTTTGGTAATTAAAAGTTTAAGTGAGGGGCGCAGGGCTTTGGTCTAGTAGTAAGAGCACATCACGTGATGTTTGGGTGAGGCGCACGTCGTTGGTTTCGACTCTGCCACAGACAAATCCTATGTATCGAGTTTCAAACCGTGAACCACTAGCCTTCGGGGATTTCTCGGTTATCACAAAAAGTTTTAAGGAGAGATTACCAGCAGTCCAGTGCCATGGCATGCCACGGCGTAAATGAGAACTTATATTAGATTTATGGATCACCCACCAAGAGAACTGCTGACAGCTGACGAAAAGACTCGAACCCAAGCCTTTCTAGCAAAGTTTTCGATTCTTACCAAGTGAGCTTCTATGTGAATAAAGAAGAAAATTATCTTAGAACTGTGAATTTGCACATATGGTGTTAAAGAGCACTGACGGTGTACGATCATAAACTGGCAAATATAGAAATAGAACAAACTAAAGGAAGACACAGAAACTTCAGCGAAACAGAGATGTGGAAATCCTCCCATCAGTACCTTTTTCAAGAGCAAATCAATCTGCTTTGGATTAGGAGATCATGATATTTACACCTTATGAAAAGAAGGCAATATTCAGGAAGAAAAGCATCATAGTAGTAAGATGAGAAAGGCCGTACCTCCACCACCATTCATGATCTTCTGCGGCAAGTTGGAAGTACGTCATAGCAACACAGACAAGGGCAGTAGTAATCAGGAGAAGGATGACTACAACAAAAAGAATGCTATATATTGTGTATATCCTGTGACCCCAAACACTTGCAAATACGTAATACAGCTCTATATAGATGACAGCAAAAGGCAAAATTCCTGCCAATACCATTTGCATTATGATACTCCTGTACCAACGCTGTGGTGGAACCTCACGAGGACACTTTGTGGTGTGACAAGGAGCTTGAAACTCAGACCTTATTCTCTTCCCAGATAACGCACCTAACAGAAGTGAAGGTAATGCTAGCAAAACCCAGAGGAGAAATATAACCACAATCGTGCCCAAAGGAAGTGCTGCAGTAGACCCATATTTGATGGCAACAGTATTAAGGAAGAAAAAGGTTAGGAACAAGGGGCAAGAGAATATTCCTCCCGTCAGCAATAGAGTTCTTAGCTGCCATGCCAAAAACAAGATAATAAGGTTATCTGTACAATCTTCTATTAAGAGCTCAATTTGAGAGAAGAGTTAAGGTAGGCACAATCCTGCAGTTCATACCCAGTTGCTTCCTTCGAGCTGATGATAAAAAGATACTGCAGAAAATCCAGCAACTGCAGAAGTTATTGCATATACTATGATCAAAGCAGTGGGCAAAACTCCTCGATCATACGGTTGAAAAACACCAAGCACGCCTAAACTTAGAATGGCCACCACTCTGCAGGAACATGATCAAGAAAGAATCTCTAGTGAGCATAATTTTCACAAATACTTCATACTGCTTCTACTTAAAACAAGATGATCTCAGAAATTACTGACACTGCCAACAGCTGTGTTCCACAACCAAGCGCTGAAGAAAGCAAATAGTTGCACTTTGGGTACCGGAAGACATCACCATGGAGGCTTTTCCACCCAGTTTCTTCTTGGTTATCAGAGCATTCCTCATCCTGCGCAAGCCTTCACAAGATTGAGCAAAAAGGAGTATTTTTAGTCTGATACTAAGATCAAACTATATCATAGTGAAAGAATACAGAGGATACATCTTCTTACTTATAAATATCTCTCCTCAGGACCCGCATGTAAATTGTTCCCAGACATGACATCACGATGAAAATTGTCACACATGAGTTCATAATTGAGAACCAGTGAATTTCTAAGTGATGGGGCAGAGAAGAAGACATCTTGTATCTGTCCATTCTCTTTTCAAATGGGGTGTTAGTCGCCTTCCACACCATTGTGTACAGGAATTCTACATCAACTTCCTCATCATTTGTTACATTAGCTGTAACATGCGGATCAACTCGAAGGTTAATTTCAATAACACGGTCCTTGTTGTAAAATATTTCAAAGTGAAACATCGTATAAATGTGATATTTGAACTCATTAGGGTCATAGCTTCCCTCCTTATCGATATTCCCAATGAAGGCCCATATTGGCAAGTCATCATAGTACATCTGGATGTAGTAATCCAGTGCAACAGCGGTTCTGAATTGTGCAACTTCCTCCTTTGTCAACCTTTTCTTACATACAACTTTGGCATCTTTTTTGTCCGCTAAAAACTCGAGCTTATATGGAGCAAATATAAGGCGATCTCCATTCAACACTTCACCCAAAGATTCTTTCTTCTTTTCCAAATTATCTGCCAATGTTTCAGCACAATAGGTAACAAATAAGATTAACTAGAAAACCTTAAGAGAAGATTGACAAAAACAAAAGAAAGGAACGAAAGAAGAAATTGTGATGTGCGATAAGAATAGAGGATTCTTAGTCAGCATAATAGACAATCCAGGACTTAACAAAAGTGAAAAAGAAAACCTGGTCGACAAAATGGAAGATCGTAATAAGCATAAGTTTCACTGCAATAGAAAAATGAACAATATTAACAGTAAGAAACATTAGAGAAATATTTCATTTCATTTGCTACATGAAAATTTAGCCGAGGGTCTATCGAAAATTCAGCCTCTCTACCCCTCGGGGTAGAGGTAAGGTCTGCGTACACACTACCCTGGGAACTCCACTAGTGGGATTTCAATGGGTTGTTGTTGTTGTTGTTGTTGTATTTGCTACATGAAAATGCCTAACAAGATTGTCTAAGGCATTTGATGACCGCCTGATTTTAATCCACAAAGAGATAATCTAATTCATTAATATATATTGTGCTCGTTTTCTATCACTGACCATTTCCACGGGTTTTAGCAGATTTATAGTCAGGTAGAAAATAGATCCAAAATCTGCTCCAGAGCCAAGTATCCATCTCAAGCAGAAAGTGAATATTATACCAATAAAATCGATCAGAAAATAATTGTAGGAGTCAGATCAATTAATATTTATGGTGCAATCAAGAAAGTGCCTTCAAGTAGAAACTAGGTGGACGGTGGAATTTTTGGGGAAGGGGACAGGAATTTCCTTGTTTTTACGTGATGCGGAAGTGTTGATGAAGTGATTGTTTTAGCAGGTGAACTAAACTAATAAATAAAATTATTTACCTGACACAAACTGAAGTAAAGACACAAGTCAAAAGCAACAAACACATTGTGATGGAAATGTTTAGGGCATCTACCTGGGATTAAAAAATGGGCCAACCTTGTTTGCATAGAGAGGCACTTCCTCTCCACTTTTATACCGATGTGTAGAGGCATCTGATTGTACTAGGCATCCAAGCCTCATGATTACAGTTGTAAAAATGAGGATTACCACATGTTTCTCCATTCTTCTTTGGCTTTTAAGAAGATGAAAAATATGAAATCAAGTAAAATGACTGCTGACTGGTACCCAGCTGAAAAAGAGCATGAAAAAGAAAAAATGATACTAGGCACATGAATTAGTGTAAAAATTAATCTTGAAAAATGTGTGTCCCCCATTGTAACACTCCGTCCCGTTCTTGACTATATATATACAGCATTAGAAAGTAAGTGTGCTTGATGTGCTGGTGTTATTTGTATTAAGCTAAGAGTGCTTCGGAAACAAGAGGAGTTGGAAGCTTGTACCTATGCTAACAAGTGAAACATGCCTTAACATTAAAGATGCACAAGTCTTAACCTATAAATAATTGTTAATAATTTAAGAAGAAAACTTGTAACCCTTGAAGTCTAGTTTCCAACGGTTCAAACCGTTCATCGTTAGGACTTTCCTGCACAAAGTTATGATCATTTCAATGAAGGTGCACACTACTGAGGGATAACCCACGACAAAATGGAAATTGTTGATGTGAAGCATCAGAGGTTATTTTGGCCAAGAAACTCTATGAAAAGCTTGATGCGTCGCATCAAAAGCTTCTGGAGGAGGGTACTTAGCCATTTCAAGTGTGTCCTAACTCTCTACTATATAAACCACAAACCCAATCTATTTTCTCAATGTTAGCACGACCTAAGGATGGGAAAAATACATTTAACTCACACTATCCGAAATAGGATTTATCTCTGGACACAGCTTTCCAGCAGCGGCTGCAAAGGTTTAGGTACTAATCCACAGAGCTGTAAGCGTTTTTGGTCCGGTGTAATTGTACCATCTTGGTACCTTCATTAATAAAACTTTACCTTATAAAAAAAAACCACAGAGCGGTAGCTAAGCAGTAAAGGGAGAGAGTGGAGCTAGACCCGATGCCCTTGATTCTAATGGAGGAAGGTCCACAGGAAAGAGAATTGCTTTTGCTAAAGAAGCAACAAATAAAATAAGCTCTAGCTCATCGAATTGCGGAGAGGGGTCGAAGGGGCTAATATCCCATCAAGATTCCCCATAAGAATTCAAGGTAAGAAATCAATTATATTCTTAGAAAGAGTTATCTCACTTAGGTTTATTCCATTAATGGAGTTTGACTACTGGCAGGTTTGGAGTTTATTTCTAACCTTATTTTAAGCATTGCGATGCTAGATTATTGATGAGTTGGCCAATTTGTTTTTTTTTTTAACCAAGTATTTCTGATTATTTTTTCTAGCATAGACAATGTTGCATAGTAGAGTGGTGTTTATCAAGGGTTGGGCTAATAAAGAGGTTAAAAGTAAGTAATGATTATAACCTTAGAGTACTTTGAATATGGAAATGGTTAATGTGCATAGATGGAGCTACGTGAGATATATTTCCATATACTTGATTGCATGATGCGATTGTGTATATAGACTGTGGTAACGGTTTCTGAAGTCTTTAACTTGTCTCTTAAATTTGGATGTAGTTATCATTTAATTGTTGAGTCGATAGACTCGCTCCTTTACATTTACAGATCCAAGTGTTGAGACGCCACGTGAGGGCAGAAGTATGTTGGCTTTGAGGGGGATATATTGGTGAGCCACACTTTTAATCCGTGGGAGCCCTTGAGCTTTGCTTTGCTTGTAGTATTTTAGTCATTTTGCATTGAACTCTGCTCGCTCTATGGACTACCTTAGATTGTACTAGTGATAGCATCCGTTTTATGGGTTGTTATGATTGTATCGGGGCTGTACCCCAAACTTTATGCTTTATGTATTGGTAGCTGATACACTCCCTCACATTGCTAGATGCATCAATGGCAATAGTTCTAAAACATTCAAGATTCCATCAGATAGAGAGAGCATAATCATAACTTACAAATATCAGTTCTTTCAGGCATATAATATCTTCCTATTTTTGGTGAGTAATTGTGATAAACAGTAGAAAATGCTGTATGTAGAAAGGATAAATCACCAACCATTATACTTTCCACTATTACCTCTCAATATCACTTGCCTTAGTGGCACCTGATGGCTAAGAGAACCATCATACCCTCCCTACTACCTTCTAATTACACATACTGTTCATTTATATTTACCATTACTATTGAATTTCAACAAGCACCATAAAATAGTCAAGAAACAGGAGTTTCTTGTGAACTTTCACAGATGATATATACCATTGACATAATAGAACACACTATTTTTTAGATTCAGTAGATTTTATAAGTTAACAAATCCAAGTCGAATTAGCAAACATAAAGGAAGGAACAAGTTAATGAATCCAAAACACTAGCTAGTTACTGACAAAATCCTCCTCATTTAAAATTTGTGGCATCATATATGCAAATTGTGAAGAATTCATCATTGAGACTACCTAAAGAAGAAGAGGATTTGACAGCAAAAGTAACAAAGACAAAGCTTCAGAATTGCTTACAGAGAGAGAGAAAGAGCAGTGGCAATTACTGCAGAAATTTGGTGAAGAAGAAGGATACCTCTTTAGTCTTTATATGAAAACAATTGGAAGGTACTTTGAAGCGCCGTTGATCATTGACATAGTCAACTCAAATGGTCTTCATTTTTTGGACAGAAAAGAAATGCTCTTTAATTCCGTCAAATCTTTTGGAAAAAGAAAATATTAATTTCGTCAAAGTTTGAAAATGATGCCAAGCCAGTGCAGCGACTTGCCAGAAATAGTCTTTTTCTGGGCCACCGGTTGTATTTCAATTGTGGCCTATTTTGGATTAATGAATAACAGCATCTTGCCATGACAGTTTCTAAGCAGCAATTGCAGAGAGAGGGAGAAGGAAAATTTTGGAGGAAAATTTTGGTGGAGGTGTATGACCCAAAATTTAGATCTATTTTCATACAATTAGATTTATAAATAATGAAAAGGGTTAATGTAAGTCAATATTAATATTCAAATGATAGATCCAGTGTATTTACCAAAAGGGAGGGGCATTTGCATCTATATCTAGTTTCGAGGTAACTATTGAACTTATACCCATTTTGCACAAAAAGTTACAAGTCTATCCATTTTTCGCATAACTTCAAGCATACGGGGCCTAAAGTAGCAAAAATTTATGTCTTAAGTTTGAACTTTAGAATTTTTTGCCTGAAGTGTGACCTTATCAAAGTAAAACTTCAGATATTTTCGTCTGAAGTTTGGCCTGACTTGCAAAAGCAATCAAATAAGGGAAAAGGTCCAAAACTGACCCTCTACTATACTATATTGTTTACTTTTGTGCCCATTATACTATTCGTCCAATCTAGCCCCTGCCGTTAATCTTCTTTTTAAAATTACCCCTAACCCTAACGGATCTACACCGTGGCAGCTGACCCCCTTAATTTTTTCATGTCAGTTACCAAGTCACTCGACCCCACCAAATTAAAACCCCACAGACCTCATTACATCACATGTCTCCCACCCATGACCCGTGACCCGTTTGCCCACTAAATAAATAAGTTAGGCCCGTCTAAATTGACAAAGAGGATCATTTGGTCTGCATACGTTCTATAGAAACGAGAGAGAAGAGCGTGGAAGGTTCAAAATAAAATCCTTTATTTTCAGTGGTTAATGTTGTCCAAGGTAAGATTTCCCCCAAAATCTGAACATTTATGCTATTTTTATATATTTGTTGTTTATAAATGAAGCATTTTTGTCTTAGGGTTCACATTTCATTTCTGTTAAAGTTAGGATTTTTAGATTATGCTTCGTCGTTTAAGGATTTCACTATTATGTGTTTAGATATGTTATTGTCGTTTAGGGTTTTGCTTTATCTGTGTTTTTGTCGTTGTTTGTGTTTGCATGTGACTTTCAACTTTATACCCTAATTTCTTTTGTCTATTTTTTTGGTCAGTTAGGGTATATTGGTGGAATTGATGATATCTGGTTTATTATTACTCTGCTTTAAAAGAACTTTTTCTGATTTAGGGTTTCAAGTATGTGTGGTCCCTTTTATTTTTTAAAGAAGGGTCTCATATGGTTGGTATTTAACTGGAAAAAAAGGATTTGAAGTATTTATTAATAGCTGACTTGTTGTTATTTGGTCCCCTGTTTCGCCTGCATTTACTTTGAAGATGATGCTCATGCGGGTCTCTTACAGATATGTTTTGTGCTTATTTTATTGAGGTGGGGCACTAAGTTTGATACTTTATTATGTGGTCCCCCATATACATGCTTGTGTCTGTTTCTTTATCGTAGTACCTCATTCAATTTTGTTTCTTTATTCATCTACCTCTGTACCTTTTTCCTTATTCCCTTTATTTATCCCCTCTTTTGTTTATTCAGGCTTTCCCTTATATGTTTATTTATTATTTTTGTACCTCTTGTCTTTGTTATTTCTTTATGCATTTATTGTGGTGGGCTGTAATAACTTTATTCATGGTTACTATACAGCCTTTTAAGATGGTGCTAGTTGACTTAGTTTTTCATCACAGTGGGGATTGGACTAGTAAGCCACATCTGTTGTATTCAGAGAAGTATGTGCACATGAAGAAAGGCTATGACTCTGCCTTGCTCTCTTATACTGATTTAGTTGATGAGTATGATACCAAGTTCGAGTATATAGGGGTGCAACAACTAATAGTAAAGGGTCCTTTTGGTAGATACTATGAAATAGATGGGGATGTTGGGATTAGGACTTTTTCGCACTTTGTTAGTGACCAGTGTGATGTTATTAATTTGTTTGATGTAGAAGAGTGTGAACCAGCAATTGGTGTACCTAATAATCACTCACAATGAGTGACACACAATAAAAGCTGAAGCTGCTATTGATTGTAGTGATAATGAAAGTGCGGAAAATGATTCTGATTCTCCCGATTCTCTTGAATTAAGTTCTGATGGATTGGAGCAACTTATTTTACAAAAGAAGAGGGACATCAATGATAAGTTAACTAACTATAAAGAGTTAGATAGGTCAATGACATTTAAAGATATACTTGAAGCTAGGAAAATGATCAACATGTATTCTCTTGCAAATGGATATGACTTGCAGCAACTTAAATGTGATCCAAAAAGGCTTAGGTACATTTCTGTTGGCGACTACCCCTTTGTTTTTCATATATCTAAAGATTCTTCAGGGGGTGGGGTTAAATTCAAGACTTTAGAGCCTGAGCACACATGTGAACCTGCATTTGAGAATCAAAGAGTTGATGCAAATACAATAGCTGCTCAATTTTAAAAAAGCTTGCAAGATAATCCCAAAATTAATGTTAAAGAGATGAGGGCAAGCTTGAAAGCTGCATTTAATGTAAATGTTAATGAATCTAAGTGCAAAAGGGCAAAGAAAATGATTTTGGAGAAACTTGAAGGTAGTTTTTCAGATGAATATAACAATCTTGTTGCCTATGCCATTGAACTGAAACTTAGCAATCCTGGGAGTGATGTGATAATTAACTTATCAAAAGATGCTCTTGAAGAAGGCAAAAGGAGGTTTTTAAGGATGTATATTTGTTTTCAAGCAATGAAGTCTGGGTTTAAGAGTGGTTTGAGACCTTTCATTGGATTGGATGGAACATTTTTGAAAGGGAAAGCTAAAGGTCAGCTCTTGGTGGCTGTTGGTCAAGATTCTGCCATTCATTTTTATCCATTGGCTTGGGCTATTGTTGATAAAGAAACAAACTTACTTGGAAGTGGTTCTTAGGTTACCTGCAGACTTCACTAGACCTCAAAATGGGTGAAGGGGATCACATTTATATCAGATATGCAGAACGTGTATACTGTTTCTTTGTACTGTTATTTTCATCTATTTTCTTAGTTTCTTGGTACTGTTATTTGATGATATTTACTCAGTTTATTCGTACTGTTATTTGTAGGGGTTGATCGACTCAATCCAAACTGTTCTTCCTGAGGCACACTTCAGATTTTGTATAAGACATATAGAAGCAAATTAGTGCAGGAGATGGGGGTCTGGTGAGTACAAAAAATCCTTTGGTGGGCTGCGTGGTCTACTTATGAAGAGGACTTCAAAGATCAGATAAAGAGTACGAGTCAAGTAGATGATGATGGAAAGGAAGCTGTTGAGGATTTGTTAATGTATCCACCAAAATATTGGAGTAGGGCATTTCTTTGATACTGTTTGCAAGAACCAGTCTGTGGACAACAACTTGACTGAATCATTCAATGCATGGATCTTGCAAGAAAGGCACAAGCCAATCATTAAGATGCTTGAGGATATTAGAATCAATGTGATGAACATGGTTAATGAACATGAAGCTGAGGTGATGACATGGGGAAATGAGTACAATCCCAAAACCATGGAGTTGCACAACTAATTCATGAGGATTGCATTGAAGTGTCATGTAAATGGCAGTGTAGACAATGGATATGAGGTGAACGAAAGTAGTGACAGGCACATTGTAAATGTGAGGTTAAAGAAATATACCAGCAAATGGGATCTTTGTGGCATTTGATTAGTTGGTGATGCCAGTGGTGTGAGTGAGCCATCAAAACTTTTATTCTCACCAAATAAGCTGCAATGGCAGGGAAAAAAAATGCTATTACTGGTAACCAGCTTAACAAACAAAGATTGGCCAAGTTGAAAGCAAAGAAGGGTAATGGGAAGAAGTAGACTTAATGCACTCTGGTATTCTGGAATGTGGAGCTATTGAACTCTATAGGTTGTATATTTTTGGTTGTGATGTAAGTACTATTAGGCAAGTATAGTTGTTATTTTTGGTTGTGTGTGTTACATCCCGTACCTTAGCATTAGGATGTGCCGTAGTAAATCCACATGAGTTCGAAGGGATTATGTCTATTAGGAGGTTATAGAGGGTTTAAGACATTATTATTATGAGACCCTGTAAGTTTACAACCTTGATACCATTAGATATTATGTTAGTGTAGTATTTTCTTTTAAGTGAAGTATTTTAGTAAAAGTTTTATAAGTATAATTTTGGATTGTTACTATTATTACTATTTTCGGATATGATAAAATACACACAATATAAGAAAATTTATGAGATTTTCTTTATTATAAAGATAAAAATTATTTTCACAAGAAAAGAATAGAAAGAGAAAATGAGGTGCACATCACTGTCGGTATAAACTTTCATTTATGTCCAGTCATTCCAAATGTTTAAATATTATTCTAATACATTCATTTCATAAAATCACAGAGTTGGTAAATTTTTATTTACTTTAATTTTGTTCTTCTTTGATGTCTAGCATTATTAGTTTGTATCACAAATATTTATCATTTTAAAAAAATTGTTTCAGATCTACTATACATGACAGGAAATGTCATGGGACTCACTCTTGGTTTTCTCCATTCAAGTTTTTTTTCTATATTTTATATGTTAAAACAAAAAAAGAAGTTGCATATTGCTAAATATATTCTCTTAGTAAATTACATAATAATTTCACATTTAAACATTACTCCCTTGTTTTATTTTATATGACATTACTTTCTTATTAGTCTATTCATAATTATATATTTAAAAATAATTTAATTTTAAAAATTTTCTTTTATTATAAATTAAATTTTTTTTAGTCATACAAATATTATACACGGTTAAGATGGCACGTTTTAGATATCTTGTAAAACACACAAATTTAATGACATGTTTAAATTGTAAATTTAAAAATTCTCTTTTATTTGTTTTTAAAATTTCGTGCGAAATCAAATTATGTTACTACTTCACACAAATATTTTATTTTGATTAAAATAAGAACTTCAATTGAAATAGCATATAGAGTACATTGTTTTATTTTTCTTAACATCATAAGAAATTATTTCCATCCAAATTAGGAAGATTTATTTGAGGTGCGATTCGTTATTTTTATGTTGTTTGATGTGATTTGAAGCTTCGAATAAGTTCGTATCTTGTTGGTATGATTGAATGGGGTCCTGAGGGGCTCGGGTGTATTTTGGAACATTGGTTGAGAAACTAGTTAAGTTAAGGATTTGGAGTTTGACCATGGTCAATATCGGGTCAAGATAACCTCTTT